>NC_041391.1:475818002-475827422 GCF_002162155.2 Triticum dicoccoides | reverse complement strand
GCGGGCTCACGCAGGCCCGCTTCGGGCCCCGCGGGCCGCGGCGGTGGGGAGAGAGAGAGGGCACGGGCCGGGGGATGAGGTGGCGCGGAGAGATTGGCTGAGGCGGCGGCGGCGATGACGTGTCGCGCCCTGATTGGGTGAAACGACGTGTCCGGCGGACATGTCCGGCGCGGATGGACATGTTCGGCGGCGCAGAGGAGTTTGGTTAGGGTTTGGACTGCGGGAATTTCGGGGGAGGCCATATATATAGGTAGAGGGAGCTAGGAGAGTCCAAATGAGGAGCGGTTTTCGCCCACACGATCGTGAGCGAACAACCGAGAGCATGGAGGGGAGTTTGCTGGGTTTTGGGCCACTTTTGGAGGGGTGTTGGGCTGCACACAAAAGAGGCCTTTACGGTTACCCGGTTAAGAGTTGGAGTATCAAACGACCTCCAAATGGCACGATACTTGACAGGCGGTCTACCGGTGCTATACCAAGGCCACTTGACAAGGCTCGGTCCATTCCGAGAACGTTTAACACCCGCTCGCAACGAGAGACAAAAGGGGAATGCTAGAGGGCATAGGAGTGCCGGATTGCAAAACGGACAACGAGGAAAATGCTCGGATGCATGAGACGAACACGTATGCAAAAATGAAATGCACATGATGACATGGCAAAATGCAACACGCAAGCAAATGACATGGCAACGACGGCGAATAACTGGCAGACACCTAGCGCATCGAATCCAGGGCGTTACACGTACCCATGAAGAAAACTACGATCAAGTAACGACCCATGCGTCTTGGTCGCACTTCCTGTCATTCACATGCGGTACACTACCCTCCGTTAGGTGAACAACTACACACGCGCCAAATTATCAGAAAAGTGTGAGAGTGTGTACGAATAAAGAAATTTAATTTCAATTATTTTGTATGTAAAGTTTGCCCTGTCTCAATAATTATGGTTTGTTGTGTTAAAGTTTGACTTCGGTCAAATCTAATATGCACAGTAAATAAAAACGGAGGGGTACTACCTCCATCCGGGTTTTTAGTCCACACCATATTTTTAATCAAACTCAAACCACATATTTAGTTAAAAGCTGGTCAAATAAAAGTACGGGGTAGCTGAAGACAAAGTTGTGAGAAGGCTTAGAAATCAATACAAAACTTTTGCTATTAGTACCAATGTCGATGCTTCTTCGAGGAAACATTTGGTTCATATCGAATTGTGTGATAAAATTGCACCAATGTAAATGACTACTCCAAGATGAACTGGTGAAGGATATCGTCTTTGTGGTAACAAGCAAAGAGCACTGATGGAAGACAACCCGTTCTTCATTGAACATCGATCAGCTTCACCAGCCGATGCAGCCATGAGACGCAACCATGAGCATCGATAGCTCATCGTAGTGTGATGCATCATCAATTTTGGCATCATGTTTGGGTTAGGCACCAAGGAAGTTTGATAATCCTCATTTTGGTTTGTTTCTTCTTGGTAATCAAGCTCGAGAAAGGAAGAATTGAGTAATAGTGGCCATCAAATTTTGTGCAGTTCCACTAAAAATTGAGGAAGACATGCCCAACTATGGAGATACGCATCCCTGTTTGCATAAATATAAAAAAATGATATTTAAGTAGTGTAGTTACTTTGTTTTAGCAATGGAACAATATTAACAGCGGCAACTTAATTGTCAATGTCTCTACAAGGGCATTGCTTCATATTACCAGTGACAGTTTTAGATTAGTAGTAGCAATACAAGCATATGGACAATGACCACACAACCACCTTGTACTTTTTGTCAAAAAAAACATGTATACCTCCACCGATGCATAAATGATAAACCTAGACAACTTTTGGAGTTGCCTTTCCTCTATAATAGTTAAAATAGGTGATGTTGGACCTACCGACGAACCCTAGCTACTGCACATGGGGAGCTGGGGAGTAGTGGTATAGAAGAAAACCCGCATGCAGAGTAAAATGAAGCATGATATCCAAAAGAAGTTATACCTCGGGTGGGCAAGATGTGGATTAGGCTAGTGGGCGGGATCTTCCCACATGACGGCAACGAACAAGGGTGCGTAGGACCTTTATCTACACCGGCGCCAACTCAGAGAGGACGGTGCGCATCGGCTTCCTCCATCGCCGATGGTGACAACATCAATGCTGGACTTCCTCACCTCCCGCAGGGGATGGGATCCAGCCATATCTGTGACCACCGATGAGGAGAGAGATAGGGTGGACGTTGTCATCTTGTTTAGATATGGAGAGGGTGGGAGAGCGAGACGCGAGAAACCCTATCAAACAAGAGGCTATATATACAATGGAGTAAAAAATCTCTCCATAGCAATGGTTTTAAGAATACACATGTTCCTGGAAAAAAGAAACGCAAACTGGCAGACAGACCTTTTTTTAACGTACCAAGAAAGAAAACCCGATCAATAACACGCCCCCACTTCCAGGTTGTAGTTTGTATCGCTCACGTGTGGTCCCCGACCCTCCATTATTAAGTGAACAAATTAAAGGGTCAAATTATTACGTACGTAAGCTGCCTCTTCATGTACAAATGCGCTCCGTCGTGTACTCGCGGGTATCTCGGAGGCAGAGTGAGTGCATGTACATTTCTTCTTGTACGTCATACTCCATTTATCTCACTTCATATTGTTTCCCACTCCTATGATATTTCTATCCTAGGAACAAAATGAGGCGGTATTAAGTTTGTGTGTGTGTAGATAGAACGAGACATCGATGATGTGTACGAGTAGTCGCGAGAATCATCGCGCACACACACATAGACATAGACATGCATATCTGTGTTTATGTAAAATTCCATCTACATCTACATCTCCATCTCCAATCATATGTGTCCAACAGGCACATTATTTACGTTATTAATCATGCAACAATATTTACGTACAACATCTCTTGTTTGCGGGGGTCCAGACCGTTGCCACGCCCGCTCCTGACCGCCCTGGCCCACCCGAACCGTCTTCATCACCCGCCCGTGGTCAGTGCCGCATTCATGACCGACCAGAGAGGAAGCGACCTCTCACTGGAGCCGGCATTGAAGTGGCGCCGCCGGCCGAGAGAGCGCTACCCGCACCGCTTCTCGGTGCACGCGACTGCACCGCGTTCAAATATCATCACGTCCGGCCACAACTTGCATGTAAAAAAGTTCTTGGGAGTCCATGCTACAACTAGCTATCCTCCCCCTCCTTGTCAATCTCTTCCAGTAGTGCTAGTACTCCATGGCGTGATCCATCGACAAGCAGGCGAGAAAGTTATCGTATACTCGGTTTGCGGTGAGTGGCATGCCGAGCGACTATGTGGGGGTGGAGGAGGGTGAGACACGAATGTGACACATGTGATTTAAACATTGGTTTTGCTCGATGGCGTGATTTCAACGAAACGAGACGTTGGTTTCCAAAAGAATATTGTACTGCATGAGAGAGATGAGTGATGGTTTGCTTCTTCTGTCCAATAACTATACCGGGTCTATGTGATTTGGCGGCTCATTGGTCACTATTACTGCGGTGGTAGAGCGCCGAAGAGCACCTGCACTCTTATTTATTTATTTATTTATTCTGTGATAAAACTAACTTTCTCCACTCTAACACTGGAGGAGTACGAAACACGGCAACCCAGTGACTACATGGCCCACCTCCCACCATCACCATATTCCTTGGACATCATGCGACACTTTCAGTCCTTTTTCTTTGCGTAGTAGTACATTTTACCACATGACCCATCATACACTCTCACATACTACCTCTGTCCCCTATGTAATTTATGCATGATACTAGCATATGATACTCCCCACTATGAGTAGCCTTATATGCATACAAAAAAGGACCAGAGGGAGTACAAATCTTTATGATTTTGTTTCATGTATGTATCCTGACTCCAAGGTTGCCCCGTTACAACATTCCATCAAATACGAAGGAAAACTAACACGCATGCCGACGCATCTCAATGATTCAGAAATCATAGCCAATATTTACTTCACAACTAAAGACAAAAGTTGTGAGAGTGTGTAAAAAAAATATTGATGGGGTCTCTATGCCGTAAACCCTAAACCCTAAACATGATTTAATTTCCTGGCTAGGTAGAACCTGTCGAAGGAAAGAAGCCTGGCACCCTCAGATCATACAATGCTTTTGTGCAGTTCCACTAAAATTGAGCTGACCATCCATGTTGGCAAAGATATTGAAGAAGTGTGATTAGAATAATAGTAGTGGCACCAGTTCATGAGACATAAACTCATCACAAATAGAAGCCGATAGAAGTAGAGAAAGATCCACATGGAGATGGAGCTACGTGGGGAGTTGCGGCTATGGAGCAAGCCATGGGACGTCGGGGTGTAGCTAGAAGGGTGGTTGGGAGGCAGCATCAGCCCATACCACAAGGACCCACGACCGGGACGCACCGGCAGTGGGTTTTCTCCCTTGCCGCTGTCGACCGCGTCTATGCAGAACATTGTCCCCTTCCCCCAGTGGCGGGATCAGGCTGGATCTGTGATCGACGGTGTGGCCACCGTCATTCTATGCTTGTGAAGAGAGCAACCCAAGCAAGCAGGCTTGTAGCTTAGGCATCTGCTAGTGTATATATAGTGGAGCGGTTTTCTTTTTCTCTCCATATCGACCATTTTATATTGCGTATGTGTCATTGAAGAGTGAAATGATGGTTGCTTCGTCCGACTAACTTATAGTGTGATTTGACTGCTCCTGAGTGGCCCCTACACGTACTCCTCCTATGTGTATGACCGTTCCTGAGTCTCACTTGTACTTATCTCTATTTTCCTGTATGACTAGCAAGATGCCCGTGCATTGCATGGAACATCAAGATGCATTTGTATGCATAGTTTATCTTGTGAGTGAAAGGGTTGAATGAGGTGAAGGAAATATGCCCTAGAGGCAATAATAAAGTTGTTATTTTATATTTCCTTATTCATGATAAATGTTTATTATTCATGCTAGAATTGTATTTGCCAAAAACTTGATACATGTGTGAATACATAGACAAAACTACGTGTCCCTAGTATGCCTCTACTAGACTAGCTCATTGATCAAATATGGTTAAGTTTCCTAGCCATGGACATGTGTTGTCATTTGATGAACGGGATGTGATGGACAAGACCCATCCGTTAGCTTAGCATAATGATTGTTCAGTTTTATTGCTACTGCTTCCTTCATGTCAAATATATATTCCTCCGACTATGAGATTATGAAACTCCCGGACACCGGAGGAATACCTTGTGCGCTATCAAACGTCACAACGTAACTAGGTGATTATAAAGATGCTCTACAGGTATCTACGAAGGTGTTTGTTGGGTTGGCATAGATCAAGATTATGATTTTGTCACTCTGAGTATCAGAGAGGTATCTTTGGGCCCTCTCGGTAATGCACATCATATGAAGCCTTGCAAGCAACGTGACTAATGAGTTAGTTACGGGAGATGCACTACGGAATGAGTAAAGAGACTTGCCGGTAACGAGATTGTCACGCCCAATATGCGACCCTATCCAAAAGGAACTCGAAGGTCCCACCAAGGATAGACCCGCATATTGAAACGCTTTTGCAAGGTGGATATCATTACATCAACATTACATAATAGATGGGGATACATACATAAGGCATACAATGCCACACGAATACAACATCACAATACATAAGAGCAACATCCGACTAGGGATGAATCACAAACAGAAACTCAAACGACATCCACCCTGCTAGCCCAGGCTGCCGACCTGGAACCTATCCCCTGATCGAAGAAGAAGCAGAAGAAGAACTCAACGCAAGCAAGCATCGCTCTCGCGTCATGATCACCGAAACCTGTACCTACAACTGTTGTTGTAGTAATCTGTGAGCCACGAGGACTCAGCAATCCCATTACCATGGGTATCAAGACTAGCAAATCTTAAAAGGAAAGGAAGGGGTAAAGTGGTGAGGCTGCAGCAGAGACTAAGCATGATATGGTGGCTAACATACGCAAATAAGAGCGAGAAGAGAGCAAATGGAACGGTCGTCAACTAGTAATGATCAAGAAGTGATCCTGAACTCCTACTTACGTCAAACATAACCCAGAAACCGTGTTCACTTCCCGGACTCTGCCAAAAAGAGACCATCACGGCTACACACGCGGTTGATGCGTTTTAATTCGTATCTGATGTCAAGTTATCTACAACCGGACATTAACAAATTCCCATCTGCCTATAACCGCAGGCACGGCTTTCGAAAGATTATACCCTGCAGGGGTGTCCCAACTTACCCCATGACAAGCTCTCGCGATCAACGAAGGAATAGACCTTCTCCCAGGAAGACCCGATCAGACTCGGAATCCCGGTTTACAAGACATTTCGACAATGGGAAAACAAGACAAGCAAAGCCTCCCGCTGTGCCGACAAATCCCGATAGGAGCTGTACATATCTCGTTCTCAGGGCACACCGGATGAGCCAAACGTCGGGTTGGCATAGACCCTGGTTACCAAGGGGGTGCCGGACATAGCTCAGTTCGAACCAACACTTAGACAAGCACTGGCCCGGGGGGGCTAAAATAAAGATGACCCTCGGGTTGGCCGACCCAAGGAAAAGGGATAGGTGGTGGTGAGGCAAATGGTAAAACCAAGGTTGGGCCTTGCTGGAGGAGTTTTATTCAAAGCGAACTGTCAAGGGGGTCCCATAAATCACACGATCGCGTAAGGAACGCAAAATTCGGGAACATAACACCGGTATGACGGAAACGAGGGCGGCAAGTCTTCCACCCTTTACCAAGTATATAGATGCATTAATAATATAAGAGATATTGTGATATCCCAACCAAAATCCTGTCCACCATGGAGAAATCTTCAACTTCACCTGCAACTAGCAACGCTATAAGAGGGGCTGAGCAAAAGCGGTAACATAGCCAAGCAATGGTTTGCATAGGAAAGGTGTCAAAGGTTAGAGGTTCATGGCAATATGGGATGGCTTGATGAGCAAAAGATAGGTAACGCAATATAGCGATAGAACGAAGCAACTAGCATAGCAATGATAGTAGTGAGATCTAGGGTAGCGGTCATCTTGCCTGAAATCCCGCAAGGAAGAAGAACGAGTCCATGAAGAAGACGAACGGATGAAGCCGAACCAACCGTAGACGAACGAATCCTCATGATCGCAACGAAACAGGAACTAACAAGAAGAGGCACACAAAATGGTAAACACACCACACATGAACAAGGCATGATGCACACACGAGCATGATGCATGACAAGACTACATGATGCTACTCATGGCAAGAGATGATGCAAACAAGAGAAACACATCAAGACAAGTTTAAATGAGGCCGGGAACAACAAATAACAATTCCGGTAAGTCCTCATATGCATATTTCGAAGTTGGTCCAGATCTGAATAAACCTTATGTTCAAGTTATTAAACAGCAAGTTAATATGCACAAGGATGATCTACACGAGATTCTAGTCAAGTTACATATAAAGTTCATTAGATTCAGAGCTACGGCCTAGAAGATATGAGCAACACAAGTTAAACATGGCATTGATGGAAAATGCATACAAATATCAAGCAAACACCTAAAAACAAGGATGCTACATGATAATATGAAACTATATGCAAAATCAAGCAAGTTTCATATAGAGCACACTCAAAACGGAGCAACGGTTCAACACACACACACAATACAAATTATAAGGACAAGCTGTCCAAAACAGCAACTAGGCATATTGCAAGCACCAAAACAACATGCTACAACACCTCAACATAAAAACAAAAGGCATGATCATGATGTACAGGTAAAGCACAACAAAACATGAATACTAAGCTATCTCCAGAAATCAATAGAACATGCTCAAACGCACATGGTAAGATTGCAAGTTATAACAATTTCAGACTTTGCAAAAAATAACATCACGATGCAATGTTTAGAGCTATCAAACAACATGTTACAGGAACTTATAATGGCAAAAAAAGGCATGACATGAAACTACTAAATGCATAAATCAAAAGTCCCTTAGTGACCATAAGCCAAAAAGGATCAAAAAATAGGATGGCACCCACGTAAACATGGCAAGTTATTATACAGATTCAAACATGGCAGAAACATAATTATGAAGGCATGTAGATGAGCTTGTGCAACTCACTACAGAGCATTACATGGCATGCCAAGGCACCCAACAGTAAGAAGACATATTTGTTAAGCTAAGCATGACAATAGAAATGTCATAGGGTGCATGGAACACTAGGAAAACACATGGTAACAACTGAACTTAATGTTAACAGGCTGACAACAACATTATGAAGCAACTTTAGAGCAAGGAAACGACAAGCTACAGCAACCGATAAATGCAACCAGGGGCATGGATGGATAGAGCATGACATGTAGATCAAAACATGTTTATAGAACATCTCCAGATTATGCATAGAATGATTAGTAGCAACATGTTTATATAGCATCACGAAATAATAGATTCAGCCTAGCAAAATAGCAACATCATGTACCCTACTTAACAAGCTTGATTCACTCACCACAAATCATTGCATGACAAGATAAGCATAGCATCATCAAGAAGACATGTTTGTGAAACAAACCAAGTCAAGAACAAGTCCATAGCATGCAAGGATCAACTATAGCAACCTTGGCCAAATTGAATAACATGTAAACAATCTGCCTGGAAACATTTTGAAGCAAAAATAGAGCACGAAAATGACATGCTAGACTACTCCATAATTACAAGAAAGGGCATGAATGGATAGACAATAAACTATTGTTCAAAACACCCTTACTGAAGTATCTCTAAATATGCATGGATCTCTCTATAGCATCAAGTTTACATGGCATCAAAATAACAGCAGAACAGGAACTAAAATCAGCAACATCACGATGCCTAGTTTGCATGCTTGTGCTAGTCACCACATTGATTACAAAAATACATAGTAAGCACCTATGTAAAGAAGACATAGCATAGTTCAAAACACATGTAGACATCAACCTCATAGGATGCACACATCAATCATGGCAAAAATGACAAAAGAGCTCGTTCTGATAACAGACAGCAGAAAACATCATGAAGCACTCTTACGACGATGATTCGGGCATCTAGATGAGATCAAATGAATATGATGCAATGGAATGAAATGATGTACTCATCGAGAGGAACAATTTGACATATTACACGCACGAAACGGAGCTACGGATGTAGAGATACGATGGCATGAACATGGCATGAAAATGTTAAAAACCAGGGACAGTGGATTTCGGGGGGAAAGTCGACCTTCGGCACGGATTCCGAGATAGGCCGGAGAAGATCGCCGGAGAGGCTACCGAAGAGGAGGGAGATGGCCGGAGATGCTCAGGAGGGGCGGATCCGGTCCGGCCCGACCGGATCCGGCCAGCGGGGGCGAGGGGCGCGGCGGGCGGAGCCGGGGCACGGCGGAGGCGAGCTCCGGCGCG
>NC_041391.1:475810281-475817550 GCF_002162155.2 Triticum dicoccoides | reverse complement strand
CGGGCCTGCGGCGGAGGACGGCGGCGCTGGGACACGTGGCATCTCCTGGTTGGGCGAGGGACGGCGGCTGGACATGTCCGGTGGTGGAGCGGACATGTCCGGCGCGCGGAGAGGGGATTTTTAGGGTTTCGGGGGGATTCATCCGCGAATTTCGGGGGAGGGGCTAGTTTTATAGGTAGAGGGAGCTAGGAGAGTCCAAATGAGGAGCGGTTTTCGGCCACGCAATCGTGATCGAACGACCGAGAGGATGGAGGGGAGTTAGGTGGGTTTTGGGCCACTTTGGAAGGGGTGTTGGGCTGCAAGGAGAGAGGGGCTTTTACGGTTACCCGGTTAACCGTTGGAGTATCAAACGACCTCCAAATGGCACGAAACTTGACAGGCGGTCTACCGGTGGTATACCAAGGCCACTTGGCAAGCATCGGGCCATTCCGAGAAATTTTAACACCCGCACATGAAGAGAGGCTAGAAGGGGACGCCGGATGACATAGAAGCGCCGGATTGCAAAACGGACAACGGGGAAAAAGCTCGGATGCATGAGACGAACACGTATGCAATGCAATGCTCATGATGACATGACAAAATGCAACACGCAAGCAAATGACATGGCAACGACGACAAATAACTGGCAGACACCTGACGCATCGGATCCGGGGCGTTACAACACTCCTCCACTAACAAGAGATCTCGTCCCGAGATCTTAGGACCGAGACGGAAGAGAAAAAGGGATGAGGTGAAACAAGAACTCAAGAGAAGAAGCAAAGAATCGAGAGCACACGAGAAGAAGAGAGGAACGACGAGAATGACGAGAATCAAAAGCTCACGGAATCAGATAGACTATGAAACTACTCCGGTTAGAATGAGATAAGAAACGAATAAGACTGAAAGGATTTAGGCAGAACTCTGACTAAGAATGGAAGGAAAAGAACACGAACTAGAGAGGATGGAATGATACCTGATGAAGACATGACAAAAAACCTCCGAAAAGAATTGAAATAGAATGAAAAGAACTTAGAATAAAGGATTGAACGGAATTGTTGAGAAAATCAACAACGAAAGAATAAGCTTGTCGTGGACTTATGGATAACATCTCAAAAATTATGAGGTGGTAACCGACCACAAACGGAAATGATTGGATAGCTTAGAAGAACGAAGAAATGCAAAACTCCACTTCAAAAGAAAATGAAGAATTATTTGCGCTTCGAGACGCGAGAAGAAAAGATACTTGAACTCCACCAACAAGAATCTTGATGAACACTTGAGAAATGAATTAAATCATGAAGAACCACCATGAAGGACTCCGGTGATAAAAGGATGATGAGATAGAATGAAGGAAGAAAGAATAAGATGAGCCTTGCGATGATTTAGATGGAGGTTCCGACGAGATGGCCGAGGAAATTGAACTCCGGAAAGGAAAGCACTTGGAACTAGAATTTATTCATCAAGAACAAACTCCGAAGCAAGGGATTACTCACTTGGGTGAAATAAGAATAAGATTTATTGTATGCTTATCCTTCATCAAATTAAATTGATGACTAGCAATGGATTTCGCTTACTACTTATTCTTCTTGAAAAGGATTAAGGGGAATATGGCACAAAACTTGAGAAAGTCTTCATGAACCACCAGTAGGATTGGAAAGATCGAATGGATTGATATTCTAATGAAGGAAAAGAATCTTGAACGAACCACCATAAGAATTTGGAAATGACTGACGAAAGAGGATGAATCACCGGGAGAATTAGAAGAACAAATATGCTAGAGGGGATTTAGATGCAAAAGAACAAAGAGATCAAGAGCTGAATAAAGGGCACTTGAACGAAGCACCGGGATAATTGGATGACGATAGCTGAAATGTGAGGACGATGAATTCTTCTGGAATGATGGCCTCCGGTGAAAAGAAACAGGAAAAACAACTTCTGAAATACTTGGGATGGGAGAAAAGAACTATCTGACAAACTGAAATAATTCGAGAGGATGATATGAAGCTAGAACCACGAAACTTCGCAAGAACAGGCAAGATTTAAGAGGAACACTTCTTCGGTCTTCAAATGATGAGGAGAAACACCACCAAAATTACTGGGATACTCCGGTAGAATGAAAAGCGAAGAGGTTGAGACAACAATGAAATGATTTGAAATCGATCTTGGAAAAGCATGTAACTGATGGGATCCATTCTTACGTCACACTTTGAAAAGAATTGAGAAAAATTCCGGCGAATTAGAAGAGTCAGGTAAGATCCTGGAAAAAGACCTGTGGGTTAGGGCCCATTGAAGAGAAAACACCGTTGAAAAGGATTATTGAATAGATAGATGATGCACCGGAACAATAGAAATATTTGAATGAGGTGACAACCTCGAATTAATTGGAACACAGACGAATCTCCTGAGATGACTAGAGAACTCCGGAAGGATAAACTGGCGAGAGACGAACGAGCAGGGAGAACACTTCGAGGAAAAGAATATGATCAACCCGAAAAACTTGAATTGAGTCCACCGGAAAAAGAAAAGGGATGAAGAATGGCCACCGAGACGAGAATTCACCGGTTGAAATGATTGAGGGAAGACTGAAGAACCTCCGTATGAATGAAATAGATGGTCGAGAGAGAGTCAAACTCCGGGAAGAAGAGGGTGGGAGGGCGGGAAAAACAAAGGCAACTTGGAAGGGGGAACCGACGAATATCTTGAAGAGACAACACCGGTTGAAATCATTGAGGCAAGAAGACAAAGACTTCGCACGAGTAGGATGGATACTCGATTACGGACTCCAGTTCCGAGAAGAAGAACAGGGAGGGCGGGTGGGAAAAGAAAACAACTGAGGATTGAACTCAAAGATGAAGGGACTCGAGTTGACTTGACGAGAAATGCACCGGATAAAAAGAGCTGAGGAACAACTACTGGAAAACCAATTGCGTGATCCTAAAGAAAATTTGAAAGGGAAGAGAAGTAATTCAAAACACCTACGTCACGATTCCTTACCAGAGCGACGAAGGGGCTGAGGAGTAAAAAGAATTCCTACTCTCCGATATAACTAGACTTAGACAACAGTTTTCTTCTAGACTCAACAACGGCCAAACTACACGTTCAATCAAGGGGGCTCCTAAGGTTGGTCGAGGCTCTGATACCAACTTGTCACGCCCAATATGCGACCCTATCCAAAAGGAACTCGAAGGTCCCAACAAGGATAGACCCGCATATTGAAACGCTTTTGCAAGGTGGATATCATTACATCAACATTACATAATAGATGGGGATACATACATAAGGCATACAATGCCACACGAATACAACATCACAATACATAAGAGCAACATCCGACTAGGGATGAATCACAAACAGAAACTCAAACGACATCCACCCTGCTAGCCCAGGCTGCCGACCTAGAACCTATCCCCTGATCGAAGAAGAAGCAGAAGAAGAACTCAACGCAAGCAAGCATCGCTCTCAGGTCATGATCACCAAAACCTGTACCTGCAACTATTGTTGTGGTAATCTGTGAGCCACGAGGACTCAACAATCCCATTACCATGGGTATCAAGACTAGCAAATCTTAAAAGGAAAGGAAGGGGTAAAGTGGTGAGGCTGCATCAGCGACTAAGCATGATATGGTGGCTAACATACGCAAATAAGAGCGAGAAGAGAGCAAATGGAACGGTCGTCAACTAGTAATGATCAAGAAGTGATCCTGAACTCCTACTTACGTCAAACATAACCCAGAAACCCTGTTCACTTCCCGGACTCCGCCGAAAAGAGACCATCACGGCTACACACGCGGTTGATGCGTTTTAATTCGTATCTGGTGTCAAGTTACCTACAACCGGACATTAACAAATTCCCATCTTCCTCTAACCGCAGGCACGGCTTTCAAAAGATTATACCCTGCAGGGGTGTCCCAACTTAGCCCATGACAAGCTCTCGCGATCAATGAAGGAATAGACCTTCTCCCAGGAAGACCCGATCAGACTCGGAATCCCGGTTTACAAGACATTTCGACAATGGTAAAACAAGACCAGCAAAGCCTCCCGCTATGCCGACAAATCCCGATAGGAGCTGCACATATCTCATTCTCAGGACACACCGGATGAGCCAGACGTCGGGTTGGCATAGACCCTGGTTGCCCAGGGGGCGCCGGACATCGCTCGGTTCGGACCAACACTTAGACAAGCACTGGCCCGGGGGGCTAAAATAAAGATGACCCTCGGGTTGGCCGACCCAAGGAAAAGGGATAGGTGGTGGTGAGGCAAATGGTAAAACCAAGGTTGGGCCTTGCTGGAGGAGTTTTATTCAAAGCGAACTGTCAAGGGGGTCCCATAAATCACCCGACCGCGTAAGGAACGCATAATCCGGGAACATAACACCGGTATGACGGAAACTAGGGCGGCAAGAGTGGAACAAAACACCAGGCAAAAGGCCAAGTCTTCCACCCTTTACCAAGTATACAGATGCATTAATAATATAAGAGATATTGTGATATCCCAACCAAAATCCTGTCCACCATGGAGAAATCTTCAACTTCACCTGCAACTAGCAACGCTATAAGAGGGGCTGAGCAAAAGCGGTAACATAGCCAAGCAATGGTTTGCATAGGAAAGGTGTCAAAGGTTAGAGGTTCATGGCAATATGGGATGGCTTGATGAGCAAAAGATAGATAACGCAGCATAGTGATAGAACGAAGCAACTAGCATAGCAATGATAGTAGTGAGATCCCGGGTAGCGGTCATCTTGCCTGAAATCCCGCAAGGAAGAAGAACGAGTCCATGAAGAAGACGAACGGATGAAGCCGAACCAACCGTAGACGAACGAATCCTCACGATCGCAACGAAACAGGAACTAACAAGAAGAGGCACACAACATGGTAAAGACACCACACATGAACAAGGCATGATCCACGCACGAGCATGATGCATGACAAGACTACATGAAGCTACTCATGGCAAGAGATGATGCAAACAAGAGCAACACATCAAGACAAGTTTAAATCAGGCCGAGAACAACAAATAACAATTCCGGTAAGTCCTCATATGCATATTTCGAAGTTGTTCCAGATCTGTAAACCTTATGTTCAAGTTATTAAACAGCAAGTTAAGATGCACAAGGATGATCTACACGAGATTCTAGTCAAGTTACATATAAAGTTCATTAGATTCGGAGTTACGGCCTAGAAGATACGAGCAACACAAGTTAAACATGGCATTGATGGAAAATGCATACAAACATCAAGCAAACACCCCAAAACAAGGATGCAACATGATAATATGAAACTATATGCAAAATCAAGCAAGTTTCATATAGAGCACACTCAAAACGGAGCAACGGTTCAACACACACACACAATACAAGTTATAAGGACAAGCTGTCCAAAACAGCAACTAGGCATATTGCAAGCACCAAAACAACATGCTACAATACCTCAACATAAAAACAAAAGGCATGGGCATGATGTACAGGTAAAGCACAACAAAACATGAACACTGAGTTATCTCCATAAATCACTAGAGCATGCTCAAACACACATGGTAAGATTGCAAGTTATAACAATTTCAGACTTTGCAGAAAATAACATCACGATGCAATGTTTAGAGCTATCAAACAACATGTTATAGGAACTTATAATGGCAAACTAAGGCATGGCATGAAACTACTAAATGCATAGATCAAAAGTCCCTTAGTGACCATAAGCCAAAAAGGATCAGAAAATAGGATGGCACCCACGTAAACATGGCGAGTTATTATACAGATTCAAACATGGAAGAAACATAATTATGAAGGCATGTAGATGAGCTTGTGCAACTCACTACAGAGCATTACATGGCATGGAAAGGCACCCAACAGTAAGAAGACATATTTGTTAAGCTAAGCATGACAATATCAAGGTCATAGGGTGCATGGAACACTAGGAAATCACATGGTAACAACTGAACTTAATGTTAACAGGCTGACAGCAACATTATGAAGCAACTTTGGAGCAAGGAACCAACAAGCTACATCAACCGATAAATGCAACCAGGGGCATGGATGGATAGAGGATGACATGTAGATCAAAACATGTTTATAGAACATCTCCAGATTATGCATAGAATGATTAGTAGCAACATGTTTATATAGCATCACGAAATAACAGATTCAGCCTAGCAAAACAGCAACATCATGTACCCTACTTAACAAGCTTGATTCACTCACCACAAATCATTGCATGACAAGATAAGCATAGCATCATCAAGAAGACATGTTTGTGAAACAAACCAAGTCAAGAACAAGTCCATAGCATGCAAGGATCAACTATAGCAACCTTGGCCAAATTGAATAACATGTAAACAATCTGCCAGGAAACATTTTGAAGCAAAAGTAGAGCACGAAAATGACATGCTAGACTACTCTATAATTACAAGCAAGGGCATGAATGTATATACAATAAACTATTGTTTAAAACACCCTTACTAAAGTATCTCTAAATATGCATGGATCTCTCTGTAGCATCAAGTTTACATGGCATCAAAATAACAGCAGAACAGGAACTAAAATCAGCAACATCACGATGCCTAGTTTGCATGCTTGTGCTAGTCACCACATTGATCACAAAAATACATAGTAAGCACCTCTGTAAAGAAGACATAGCATAGTTCAAAACACATGTAGACATCAACCTCATAGGATGCACACATCAATCATGGCAAAAATGACAAAAGAGCTCGTTCTGATAACAGACAGCAGAAACCATCATGAAGCACTCTTACGACGATGATTCGGGCATCTAGATGACCTCAAATGAATATGATGCAATGGAATGAAATGATGTACTCGTCGAGGCGAACAATTTGACATATTACATGCACGAAACGGAGCTACGGATGCAGAGATACAATGGCATGAACATGACATGAAAATGTTAAAAACCAGGGACTTGGTGGATTTCGGGGGGAAAGTCAACCTTCGGCACGGATTCCGAGACAGGCCGGAGAAGATCGCCGGAGAGGCTGCCGGAGAGGAGGGAGATGACCGGAGATGCTCGGGAGGGGCGGATCCGGTCCGGCCCGACCGGATCCGGCCAGCGGGGGCGAGGGGCGCGGCGGGCGGAGCCGGGGCACGGCGGTGGCGAGCTCCGGCGCGGCGCACGCGGCGAGGGAGGCGCCGACAGCGGCTGGGCAGGGAGCCGGGCGGCGGCGGCCGGCGGAGGCATGGGCAGCGGCGGGCAGGCTCCACGGCGGGGCGCCAGTCGGCGGCGGCGACCGGCACAGGAGGCAGAGGGCGCGCGAGATCGGGCCCGGGGCGACCCAG
>NC_041391.1:475799449-475809537 GCF_002162155.2 Triticum dicoccoides | reverse complement strand
GACCCAGGGCGGGCTCCCCGCGGGCCCAGCGGGCCTGCGGCGGAGGACGGCGGTGCTGGGACACGTGGCATCTCCTAGTTGGGCGAGGGACGGTGGCTGGACATGTCCGGTGGCGGAGCGGACATGTCCGGCGCGCAGAGAGGGGATTTTTAGGGTTTCGGGGGGGATTTATCCGTGAATTTCGGGGGAGGGGCTAGTTTTATAGGTAGAGGGAGCTAGGAGAGTCCAAATGAGGAGCGGTTTTCGGCCACGCGATCGTGATCGAACGACCGAGAGCATGGAGGGGAGTTAGGTGGGTTTTGGGCCACTTTGGAAGGGGTGTTGGGCTGCAAGGAGAGAGGGGCTTTTACGGTTACCCGGTTAACCGTTGGAGTATCAAACGACCTCCAAATGGCACGAAACTTGACAGGCGGTCTACCGGTGGTATACCAAGGCCACTTGGCAAGCATAGGGCCATTCCGAGAAAGTTTAATACCCGCACACGAAGAGAGGCTAGAAGGGGACGCCGGATGACATAGAAGCGCCGGATTGCAAAATGGACAACGGGGATAAAGCTCGGATGCATGAGACGAACACGTATGCAATGCAATGCTCATGATGACATGACAAAATGCAACACGCAACCAAATGACATGGCAACAACGGCAAATAACTAGCAGACACCTGGCGCATCGGATCCGGGGCGTTACAGAGATTGAACTAGGTATGAAGATACTGATGATCGAATCTCGGGCAAGTAACATACCGATGACAAAGGGAATAACGTATGTTGACATTGAGGTTCGACCGATAAAGATCTTCGTAGAATATGTGGAAACCAATATGAGCATCCAGGTTCCACTATTGGTTATTGACCGAAGAGGTGTCTCGGTCATGTCTACATAGTTCTCGAACCCGTAGGGTCCGCATGCTTAATGTTCGATGATGATATGTATTATATGAGTTATGTGTTTTGGTGACCGAAGGTTGTCCAGAGTCCCGGATGAGATCACGGACATGACGAGGAGTCTCTAAATGGTCGAGAGGTAAAGATTGATATATTGGAAGGTTATATACGGACACCGGAATGGTTCCGGAAAGATTCAGGAATTTTTCGGAGTAGCGGGAGGTTACCGGAACCCCCCGGGAAAGTTAATGGGCCTCATGGGCCATAGTGGAGAGGAGGGGGCAGGCTAAAAGAGGTGGCGTGCCCCCCCATGGCAGTCCGAATTGGACAAGGGGTGGGGGCGCGACCCCCCTTTCCTTCTCCCTCTCCCCCTCTTTCCCCTTTCCACTCTCCATAGGAAGGAAGGGGGGAGCTGACTAGGACTAGGAGTCCTAGTGGGACTCCCCCCACTTGGTGCGCCGCTAGAGACGACCGGCCTCCCCTCTCCTCCTTTATATACGGGTGCAGTGGGGCACCCCAAAGGCACAACAATTTTCTTAGCCGTGTGCGGTGCCCCCCTCCACCGTTTACTCCTCTAGTCATATTATCGTAGTGCTTAGGCGAAGCCTTGCGCGGATCACATCACCAACACCGTCATCATGCCTTTGTGCTGATGGAACTCATCGAATCCTTTGTGCCTCTACTAGATTAAGAGTTCGAGGAACGTCATCGAGCTAAACATGTGCAGAACTCGGAGTGCCATACGTTTGGTACTTGATTGGTTGATTCAAGAAGACGTTCGACTACATCAACCGCATTAAGTTAATGCTTCCGCTTTCGGTCTACAAGGGTACATGGACACATTCTCCCCTCTCGTTGCTATGCATCTCCTAGATAGATCTTGCGTGAGCGTAGGATTTTTTTTGAAATTGCATGCTATGTTCCCCAGCAGTGGCATCCGAGCCAGTTCTATGCATAGATGATATCCACGAGTAGAACACAAAGAGTTGTGGGCAGTGATCGTCATACTGCTTACCACCAATTTCTTATTTTGATTCGGCAGTATTGTTGGATGAAGCGGCCCGGACCAACCTTACATGACCGCGTTCATGAGACCGGTTCCACCGATAGACATGCAACTAATTTTGCATAAAGGTGGCTGGCGGGTATCTGTTTCTCTAACTTTAGTTGAATCGAATTTGACTGCGACCGGTCCTTGTGAAGGCTAAAACATCAAACTTGATAAATCACCGTTGTGGTTTTTGTGCCGTAGGTATATACGGTTCATGCTAGCAGCCACGTAAAACTTGCAACAAACAAAGTAGAGGACGTCTAACTTGTTTTTGCAGGGCATGTTGTGATGTGATATGGTCAAGACATGATGTGATATAAAGATTGTTGTATGAGATGATCATGTTTTGTAAAAGTTATCGGCAACTGGTAAGAGCCATATGGTTGTCGCTTTATTGTATGAAATACAAACGCTATGTAATTGCTTTACTTTATCACTAAGCGGTAGCGATAGTCGTAGAAGCAATGGTTGGCGAGACGACCACGACACTTCAATGTATAACAAGGTGTCAAGCCGGTGACGATGGAGATCATGATGTCGCTTCAGTGATGGAGATCATGAGCACAAGATGATGATGGCCATATCATGTCACATATTTTTATTGCATGTGATGTTTATCTTTTATGCATATTATTTTGATTAGTACGGCGATAGCATTATAAGATGATCCCTTACTAAATTTCAAGGTATAAGTGTTCTCCTCGAGTATGCACCGTTGTGAAAGTTCTTCGTGCTGAGACGCCACATGATGATCGGGTGTGATAAGCTCTACGTTCAAATACAACGGGTGCAAGCCAGATTTGCATACGCGGAATACTCGGGTTAAATTTGATGAGCCTAGCATATACATATATGGCCTCGGAACACAAGAGACCGAAAGGTCGAACGTGAATCATATAGTAGATATGATTAACATAGTCATTTTCACCTGTAGCGACCCAATCCCAATGGATCGAAGTCTCTGTGCTTAAGTGTCTTCCCTGGATCGGTGCACTGACACACACAGTACTCGAGGATTTATAATAGAGTTCAATCACACACTTATTTCATCGAGGTCCTCATAAAAAGTATTTATTACAAAAATATGGCTGAAGGCCAACTAAGATAAATAACTTCGGAAGCTTCGAAGATAAATGTGTCCATCAACTCCACGACAAAACTGAGTGCACGACAACAACCTAGCTCACCTTAATCTTCGTCGGAAAACTCTGGAACATTAGATGTTGTAGCTGTGTAGTTCAGCACATGGAATATGCTGGCAAAGTCACACTATAAAGCGATGAATGAAAAGACTATATCTATATGCACATTTTGCTGGTGGAGGCTCTAAGTTTAATTTTTGCATAAAGCTACTTTTTCACTACAACAAAGGAATAAATTTTATTTACTACCAAGTTTATGCCATTATTGAGAAGGTTCCTCCAGCTCAATCCCAAAATTACCAAGTATAATCAATGAATGCAATACATTAACTAAAGAGTGATGAGATCAACAAATAATTCACTTCCAAATACTCAAATTCTCGATAACCCGGGACACGGCTAATCATGATTAGTTTTTACACTCTGCAGAGGTTTGCGCACTTTTCCCCACAAGACTTGACCACCTCCATGATCGGAAGATTGAGACATAGCCTTTTTGAAGTATTTACTATTTACTCTGGGTAGACCGGTACACCTACTTTCCCCTACATCTGCTAGTCTACCACTGAAAGAGGTCACACAACTTACTCAACTATGCCAGAGCCCATAATGGCTTGTGGTTGCACACGGAAGTTTCTAGGCATGAAATATCATATGATCCCTTTGAGCCTGGGTGGTGGACCTAGGGTAATCACACGGGTACTTCGGGATTCCCTTGGGCAAGCACTGGTTTCTCCAGGTGCCCCAAACAATCCACCCAGATGTGTATTAAAGTTGCCACCTTAATTTTCCCTTAGTTATTATTCTCTCACGACTTTCATGAATCTCATTTACCAATCCCCATCTACGAGCAAGGCTAAGCAATTTATGAGCAGACGTATATTCCCGGGGTGATCAAAGGTAATAGGTTCCTACCCCATGAACTACACAGCAAAACCACATGTTCCCAATCCTACTCACACAATCTTTGAGGGTGAAACTAATGCATAGTAAAAACTGGGTATAAAGGAGTACGATCAAAGTGTAACTTGCCTTGCTGACGATCGAAAAACTCTAGAGATTTGTAGTAGCAAGGTTCGCACTCCGGAAAATCTATCATAAACAAACAATAGCATACATAAGCACTCAAGCAAAAGATGCAAAGGAAATCGAAGAAAGAGATTAGGCAAACTCAAAAACAAGCAAATAACTTCTTTAAACAGAATACAATTTTTAACAGTACCATAATTATGTGGATTAGAACTTAACAGAAAGTTTATGTCAAGAGCTTCGATTTGCAAAAAAGAATCAACTAAAACGGAATTATGAAACTCAGATTACAATCAAAAGAAGTTCTAATACAAATCTGTTTGGATTCCAATTCTGAAACTTCCAAAAATATTTTTACGTTGGTTTACTGGATAGATGAGATCATGCTGAAGATTTTGGCGTTGGTTTCATTGAATTTGGACAAACGAGCAGAAATTTGTGCTAGTTTGAAAAGCAGGGGCTTTGTAAATAAAATACTAGCGGATAGGTCCCTGGCAGAAAAGAAAAGAACTAACGAACGAACGTTCACTACAGAAGCTTAAAGAACAAAAATCATTCGCTATAGAGGGTAAACCAATGAACGTTCACTAAATAAAAAAATGTTTAAAAAACACACTCGATCTGGATCGTCCGATCCAGATCGGACGGACGAGAGAGAAGAGGGGTTATCGCGGCGCCGGACGGCATCAGCGGTGAGGAAGACGGCGGCGGTGACTTCGGGCTCGGGAGGGGTGGTGGCTCCGATGGTTGGTGACGACTAGGGGAGGTGGCGGCGGCGACTCGAGGCGGGGCTGCGGCGAGTGCGGCGGCGGTGGCTGCGGCAGCTGCGATGACGGCGACGGCGGCTGCAACTCGATGAGGAGAGAGAGGGTCCGGGGCGGCGCCTTAGAAAGGCCAGGGGGCGGTGGCTTGACCGAGGGGCAAGGTGGAGGCGGTGTCTGAGGCGAAGACGGCGGTGACGGCGCGCAGCGTGCGGCGGCCGGACTCCGACTCGGGGTCGGCTACGTCACGCGGCTGGGCTGGGCCGAGGCCTGGCTGGTAGCTGGGCTGGCCCAGTTCGGCGGGGAAGGGTTTTTTTAAACAAGTTTCCAGAGAAAGAAAAATACTAAAAACCAAAATAAATAAATATATATAAATAACAGAAAAATTCACATAATTCTATGGCCTTATTATTGACCTTGTGAACATTTTTCTGGGCCTAAATGCCTAATTTAAAAACAAACTTTTTAGTACTAATAAACACCGCAATAAAATAAAAAAGCCTGCAAATAAAATCTAATAAAATATTCAAAAATTCAAAATTCAATTTCCAATATTTCTTTGTTGTTTTTGAAGAAGTCTTTTTATCTTCTCTCTTTATTTTATTTATTTGCAATAATTGGAAAAGAATTTTGAATAAAACAATTTGATCCAATTCTCCAAATTTTGAAAATTAAAAAATGGACTTTTTGGAAACCTCCAACTCTCTCAATTGGTCCTTGAGTTGCTTAAGGTTTCAAGGATCAAAATCCAAATAAAACAAATAAAGGAAAAAATGCATAAATCATGGATGCATATGAATGATCTATAAATAACATGCAAATTGAAAATTGGGATGTTACAAACCTACCCCCCTTAAGATGAATTTCGCCCTCGAGATTCATGTTGGCTAGCAAATAGGTGTGGTGACTCCAATGGACCTTGCAAAACTTGATGACTTTGCTGCGAGTAACTCGGTTGGCGAACTCGAGAATCTTGATGGGTTTCTCCTCATAGGTCAAGTCACTCCCCAACTGAATTGCTTCCAGAGGCACTGTATCTCTCAGAGGAATATCGACCATCTCTGCATGGCACTTCTTCAACTAGGAAACGTGAAACACATCATGAACTCCTGACATACCTTCGGGTAATTCCAACTTGTAGGCAACTTCAGCCTTACGTTCCAAGACTATGTATGGTCCCACAAATCATGGTGCTTACTTTCCTTTGACTCCAAATTGTTTAACTCCTCGAAGTGGCGATACACAAAGATATGCTCTGCCTCTGACTTCATTGGTTACCTCCTTGCATTTAGTATCGGCATAACTCTTCTGCCTGGACTAGGCTATCTTGAGTCTATCACGGATCAACTTGACCTTCTCCTCAGAATCTCTGATTAAATCTGGTATGAATAACTGTCAATCACCAACTTCATCCCACATCAATGGTGTCCTGCACCTCCTTCCATACAAAGCTTCGAAAGGGGCCATCTTCAAACTGGCTTGATAGTTGTTGTTATAAGAGAACTCTGCATAGGGTAAATTATCATCTCAACTAGATCCATAATCTAGAGCACAAGCTCTCAACATGTCCTCTTGAATCTAATTGACTCTCTCGGTTTGCCCATCTGTTTGTGGATGAAAGGCTGTACTGAACTCTAGCCTGGTACCCAAAGTTTCGTGTAACTAATTCCAAAACTTCAAAGTAAACTGTGTTCCTCTATCTGATAAGATGGTCCTTGGAACTCCATGCAGACATACGATCCTAGTCATTTATATCTTCACCAAGTTAGTGCTCATATAAGTGGTTTTCATGGGGATGAAATGGGCTACCTTGGTCAAGCGATCAACTACAACCCAGATGGAGTCATAACCTGAACGAGTCCTGGGTAATCTGGTGATGAAACCCATGCCAAGCTTATCCCATTTCCTTTCGGGTATCAACAAAGGCTAAAGTAATCCTGCTGGTTTCTGATGTTCTGCCTTAACTCTCTGACATACATCGCATACTACTACATACTCGGCAATATCCTTCTTCATTCCTATCCACCGGAAACTCTCCTTCATGTCTAGATACATCTTGGTGTTGCTTTGGTGAATCGAGTAAGGCGAATCATGAGCCTCCTGAAGAATTAACTTCCTGATCTCGGGGTCATTGGGCACATAGATGCGATCCTCAAACCATAAAGTTCCGTGCTCATCCTCACGAAAACCTTTAGCCTTTCCTTTACTCAATCTTTCTTTTATCTCTACAATTTCCTTGTCCGTCTTCTGGGCTTCTTGGATCTTTCCCAGCAAAGTGGACTGAATTTCCAGTGCCGCAATGAAACCCCTCGGAACTATCTCCAAGCGAAGTTCTCACAGATCATCGGCTAACTCCTGAGGTAATCCTCTGGTTATGAGAGTATTAACATGACTCTTGCGGCTCAAAGCATCTGCCACGACATTGGCCTTTCTTGGGTGATAATGCAATCTCATGTCATAATCCTTTATGAGCTCCAACCATTTCCTCTGCCTGAGGTTCAACTCCTTCCGCGTCAAAATGTATTTCAAACTATTATGGTCCGTGTAAACATCGCAACAATTTCCGATGAGAAAGTGTCTCCAGGTCTTGAGCGCATGTACTACGGCTGCTAACTCCAAATCACGCGTGGCATAATTCAACTCATGAGGTCGAAGCTGACATGAGGCATAAGAAACAACTCTTCCTTCTTGCATAAGAACGCCTCCAAGTCCCTGACGAGAGGCATCGCAAAATACTTGGAAATCCTTGCGTATATTCGGGAGAATTAGCAATGGGACTGTAACCAAACATTTCTTCAACTCCTGAAAACTGGCTTCACAATCCTCGGTCCAAATGAACTTGGTGTCTTTCTTCATGAACTCCATCATGGGCTTCATGATCTTGGAGAAATTCTCAATAAACCTTTGATAATATGCTGCAAGTCCAAGAAAACTATGTATCTCTCCAACTGAGGTGGGTGCTATCCATTCGGTGACGGCTTCAACCATGGTAGGGTCTACTGCTATTCCTTCTCCTGATATAATGTGTCCGATAAATCCGACATCCTTCAACCAAAACTCACATTTGTTGAACTTGGCATATAACTGATGTTCCTTGAGCTTCTCGAGAGCCAAGCGCAAATGTTCCTTGTGTTCTTCTTCATTCTCCGAGCAAACCAATATATTGTCAATAAACACCATGACTAACTTGTCCAAGAACTCATAAAATAGGCAGGGGCATTAGTCAACCCAAATGACATAACCGTATACTCATAAAGCCCATACCTTGTGGTAAAAGCTGTCTTAGGTATATCCTGCTCTCGGATCTTCAGCTGGTGATATCATGATCGAAGATCAATCTTGGAGAAAACTTTAGCTCCCTGTAGTTGGCCAAACAAATCATTAATCATCGGCAGAGGGTATTTGTTCTCGATATTCACCTCGTTCAACGCACGATAATCAACATTCTCAAGGTTCCATCCTTCTTCTCTACTAGAAGCACTAGGGCTCCCCAAGGTGATGAACTCAGTCGAATATAACCTTTCTCCAATAATTCCTTAATCTGCTTCTTAATTTCCTCCAGATCATTTGCGGGCATCCGATATGGTCTCTTGGATATTGGTCCAGTGCCTGGCAACAACTTGATCAGAAACTCTCTGTCTCGGTCTGGTGATATGCCCGGTAGTTCCTCCGGGAAAACATTGGGATAATCCTTCACAACTGGTACTTCCTCCTGAACTACTCCCGATAGGGAATTTACTTGAGTCCTCCTTGCGCATGCCTAGACACATACTTGATCCGTTTTACCTCTGGGGTGGTGAGAAGAATCGACTTACTAGCACAATCGATGTTTCCCTCGTACTTGGATAGCCAATCCACGCCTAGGATCACATCCAATCCATGTGACTCCAGGATAATGAGGTCCATGGAGAAAACGTGTCTACCTATGGTCAATGGCAACTGATAACATCCCCGACTAGCCATACACTCTGCTCTTGGGGAACTCACTAACATAGGTGACTTAAGGGCTACGGTTGGCAACTTAAACTTCTCCACAAAACCCCTTGATATGAATGAATGCGATGCACCAGTGTTAAAAAGAATAAGGGCTATAAATGCATTTATCAAAAACATACGGACAACTGCGTCGGGCTGCTTGTCAATTTCCTCCACATTGGCGTGATTCACCTAACCTTTGGTGAAAGGGTTGGGTTTCTTCCCAGAGCTTCCATTTCCATTACCATTCTTTGCCTCAGGACATTCAGTGGCGTAATGTCCGGTCTTTCCGCACTTGAAACTGGTAATGTGACTCAGATCCTTCTTTGCGGGTGTCGCGGGGTTGGAATGGCTCTAATTGTTGCTTCCTCCATTCCCATTACCATTCTTAGGGCCACTATGGTTGTGGGAACTTCCTAAATTGTGTGAATGGCCCCCATGGTTATGTCCTCCATGGGTATGATGAGTGTGTCCTCCCAAGTACGGATAATAGCGGGGCTTCTGCTGAGCTCCAAAGTTGTACTTCCCCTGTCCATACTTCCGCTTGCGGCTCTCTATCTACTGCTACTTGCCTTCAATCATGAGGGCCCTGTCTACCAGATCCTGGTAGTTGTTGAAAGTTGCCACCATCAACTGCATACTCAGCTCATCATTGAGTCCCTTAAGAAATTTCTCTTGCTTTACGGCATCTGTGGCCACATCATCTGGGGCATAACAAGCTAACTTGCCGAACTCATCCACATACTGCCCCACTGTACGATTTCCCTGGCGTAGATTGCGGAACTCACGCTTCTTCAAACTCATGGCTCCAACTGAGACATGTGCGGTGCCGAAAGCCTACTAAAACTGATCCCATGTAACTGTAGCAATGGGATAGGTGGCGTTGAAATTCTCCCACCAAGAGGCTGCGAGTCCATCAAGGTGATGTGCGGCAAAGCGCACTTTCTCCGCGTCCATGCATCCAGTAGTTGTTAGCTCCCTCCCAATCTTGCGGAGCCAATCATCAGCAATAATCGGCTCGGTGCTGCTAGAGACCACTGGCAGATTCAACCTTAGGAAATGGGAAAGGTTATCAACTAGGGTGGTGGCGGTAGGTTGTTGTTGTTGTTGTTATTGTTGTTGTTGTTGTTGTTGTCGTCGTCGTCGTCGTTGTTGTTGTTGTTGTTGTTGTTGTTGTTGTTGTTGTTGTTGTTGTTGTTGTTGTTGTTGTTGTTGTTGTTGTTGTTGTTGTTGTTGTTGTTGTT
>NC_041391.1:475684990-475716478 GCF_002162155.2 Triticum dicoccoides | reverse complement strand
TTGTCGTTGTTGTTGTTGTTGTAGTTGTTGTTGTTGTTGTTGCTGCTGCTGCTGCTGCTGTTGTTGTTGTTGTTGTTGTTATTGTTGTTGTTGTTGTTGTTGTTGTTGTTGTTGCTGCTGTTGTTGCTGTTGGTGTTGTTGTCATCCGCATCAAGGCATTCTGCTGTTGTATCAACTGGGTGAGCTTTGGCGGGAAAGTGAATCTGGGGTCATGTCTCGGAGGCATCTGACGGGTTAGAGGGGTGAGATAACGGAATAGAATAAGGTCTAAGGAGAAGTTTCACTACCCATATGCATATGAGACAAACATATTCAAATCACACCACTCAAATTCAAACAAGATTCATACAATCTATCTAAGCTGCTATTACAAAATCTCACGAACGATTTCTAACTACTTGGAAGAACTTCTAATAGTAATATGGTGGTCGACTAGAAATTTTGATCGGTGAAAGACTTCATTGGCTTATAATCACCATCACCAGCATCATCATCACTGTCTTCATCCTCATCACTGTCTTCATCTTCATCATTGTCTTCATCTTTAACACTTTCTGTAACATCTAGTATGATGTAGGCGTGGTCATGGTTCTAAGTATGACAGTAAGTATAAGGGGTACGAATGAGGAGGCAAGGTCCTAGCTACGGCGAGATTTTATCCAAGTGTTTACGAGTTCAGACCCCTCTCGGAGGAGGTAAAAGCCCTACGTCTCGGTGCCCTGAGGCGGTCGACTGTATTATGGGAGTGTGTGTTACAGGGGGTGCGAACCCTTGTCCCGGAGGAGGGGGTGGCTTATATAGAGTGCGCCAGGACCCCAGCCATCCCCCATTACAAGGAGTTCAATGTACATAAAGACAGGGCGTTACTGATAACGCCAGCCATAAGTGCTATTAATGATCTTAATGACTACGAAGTGAACGCTCGACCATTGCAGTTCTGAGTGACTCTTGGTCTTCAGTAGGTCGAGTAGTTTCTTGTATGGTCGAGTGACATCAGGAAGGAGGGGTACCCGAGTGATTGATTGGTCGAGTGGATTGCACTGGACGCCTTCACTAGGCACTCCTTGTTGTCTCTTGGGCTTCTTTGCTTCTAGGGTAGTGACGTTGGGTAGGGCGTATAGGCCAGGCCTATTGTGACGCCCGGGTAATTAAGCTACAGTGATCCTCTGCTAGTGATGCCACGTCACCTCGATTATAGTTGCTAATCTCGAGTTAGTTTGAAATCGATTCAAATTCAAATTGAAAATTTGGTAAATAATAAAAGTTTTCAAACATTAAAATAAAATTGTTCGGTTTGTACTAGATATTGCATAGGTAATTACGGTGAAGAAACCATACTTATATATAATGCTTTAATACTCCAAATTGATTTAAATGGTAACAAAAACAATTAAGTAAATGCCTCTTTTCATTTAATAAAACTCTAAACTAATTTATTTCGGGGTAAAACTTTTATGCCAGTGGGTGGTCCTGAAACATTATTTTAGGAGTTGTTATCATATTTTACTAAACTAAAACTAAGGTGTATCTAAAATAAAATAGAAAATAAAAATAATAAAACACTAAAGAAACAAAAGAAAGTAAAAGGAACCCCCTCCCTCGCTGGGCTTCGGCCCAGCAGGCCACCAGGCCGTCTGGCCGGCCCAACCGGCCACCCACTCCCTCCTACTAACCCCCCCGCCCACCTGGGGCAAACCCTAGCCCAC
Source organism: Triticum dicoccoides (assembly GCF_002162155.2). NCBI lineage: Eukaryota > Viridiplantae > Streptophyta > Magnoliopsida > Poales > Poaceae > Triticum > Triticum dicoccoides. The sequence continues at coordinate 475,714,772 of NC_041391.1, read as the reverse complement.
TACCCACTACCCCGATTCCCCTCCCCACACCCCGTCGACACTCCCTCTTCCCTCCCGATCGGATCTGGATCGGGGACGAAACCCCCCTCGATGCCAACACCTTGCCACCCCTGGACATCGACGCCGTCGCCGGTCGCCATCGCCACCTCACCGGCGCCGCACCTCCCGGCCTCCTCCCTCTCCTTCGTGCACCGCGTCGTCTCCCCTGAGTTCCGCGCGCGCCCCATCCGTGGCCGCCCCGACCCCGTCACCGGAGGCCAACTCGCTGGTCCGCCAGCACCGTCGTCCTCCCCTGCGTCGCCGTCGTCGCCCCGGAGCCGACCCCGACGCCGTCGCTCGCCGCTTCCTCGCCTCACCTCCACCCCGTCGAACGCCGCCCCCTTCCTCCTCCCAGGCGCCCCCCACTCGACTGGATCGAGGAGGGGCTAGATCCCGCGCCGCCCCAACGCGCCTCGACGCCGACGCCCATCCACTGCGTCTTTGCCCATCGTCGCCGGACTGCCGCCGCCTCGTCCTCTCCCTCGTCGGACTTCCCCGACCTTCATCGAGGCCGCTGCCTTTGACCCCACGAATCGCGGTGAGGCCCGGTCTCTCCTCCTCTCTCCGTACGTGTCGTCCGCGAGCTCGCCGCCGTCGATTGCGGCCACGCCCAGCCACGCCGTTCCCCGTTCGCACTTCCGCTCCTGCAACCCCGTACTCGCCAGCGCCCTGGCTGCGCGTGCCCGTGCCGTGGCTGCCTACTACTGCTGCAGCCACTGCGGCTGCTGCCTCTGCAGCTGCTCGCCCCCCGCTCTCCCCGTGGCCATCTCCGCTGCCTCCCTTGGCCGGCGCCTTGGCCGCCGGCGCCCAGCCGCATCGGGCCAATGGCCTCTGCCTGCTGTCGGGTGCCCGTTGGTCCGACCCGCTAGGGCCTCTGTGCCACTGACCAGAGGGGCCCAGCGCACAGAATGTTTTAACATAAAATGTAAAAGAAATTAGTAAACAAATAATGATAATTAAAATATTAATTAATTAATTAAAGAATTAATTAACTTAATTAATCCTGATTAGCTAAACCTGATTAGCATGTTCAGTCTGTGACATGCGGACCCCACATGTCAGTTTGACCCAGTCAACCCTATTGACTGCTGACGTCAGCATGACATCATGCTGATGTCATAAATACATTTTTGAATTAAATTAAATAATTAAATAAATTCCAGAAATTATTAAAATCTTTAGAAAATCATATCTTTTAATCCGTAACTCGGATTAAATTATTTTCAACATGAAAGTTGCTCAGAACGACGAGACGGATCCGGATAGGCAACCCGTTCATCCGCCACACGTCCCTAGCATAGTGAACCTGCAACATTTCACCTCCGGTTCATTTGTCCGAAAACACAAAACACCGGGGATACTTTCCCGGATGTTTCCCCCCTTCACCGGTATCACCTCATACCGCGTTAGAACACGTCTAGCTCTACTTGTTGACCTGTTATGCACTTGCTTGCTATGTATTTACTGTTTCTCTCCCCTCTTCTCTCCGGTAGCCCCCGTGACGATGCTGATGCCCCTGTGGACGACTACGTCACCGACGACCCCTCCTTCTTGTCTGAGCAACCAGGCAAGCCCCCCCTTGATCACCAGATATCGCCTATTCTACTCTATACTGCTTGCATTAGAGTAGTGTAGCATGTTACTGCTTTCTGTTATACCTATCCTGAGGCATAGCCTGTCCTTGTTACTAGTGTTGATACCTTTAACCGCAATCCTAAATACTTAGTATAGGATGCTAGTTTAGCATCATTGGCCCTACATTCTTGTCAGTCTACCTTGCTATACTATCGGGCCATGATCACTTGGGAGGTGATCACGGGTATATACTATACATACATACATACTATACATATGGTGACTAAAGTCGGGTCCGCTCGAAGAGTACCCGCGAGTGATTCACGGATTGGGGGCTGAAAGGACCTTTGTCCCGACGGCCCTCTATGTGGATCTTTGTGGCGGAGCGACAGGGCAGGTTGAGACCACCTAGGAGACAGGTGGGCCTGGCCCTGTTCGGCGTTCACGGATATTTAACACGCTTAACGAGATCTTGGTATTTGATCTGAGTTGGCTACGAGCCTATACGCACTAACCATCTATGCGGGAGTAGTTATGGGTATCCCGACGTCGTGGTATTAGCCGAAGCACTTTGTGACGTCAGCGACTAAGCGGCGCGCGCCGGGTTGGACTGCGTTAACGCAACTTCCTTTGTAATGGAGGTTGCTAGATCTGCTCACCGGCCGCGTACGCAACGTGCAGGTGTGCTCAGGGCGATGGGCCCAGACCCCTGCGCGCTTAGGTTTAGACCGGCGTGCTGGCCTCTCCATCGAGCCTAGGTGGGGCTGCGACGTGTTGATCTTCCGCGGCCGGGCATGACCCAGGAAAGTGTGTCCGGCCAAATGGTATCAAGCGTGCTAGGTAAGTTGGTGCACCCCTGCAGGGAAGTTAATCTATTCGAATAGCCGTGATCTTCGGTAACAGGACGACTTGGAGTTGTACCTTGACCTTATGACAACTAGAACCGGATACTTAATAAAACACACCCTTCCAAGTTCCACAGACAACCCGGTGATCGCTTTTCCACAGGGCGACGAGGGGAGGATCGCCGGGTAGGATTATGCTATGCGATGCTACTGGAGATGCTACTGGAGATGCTACTTGGAGAAGCTACTTGGAGATGCTACTTGGAGGACTTCAATCTACTCTCTTCTACATGCTGCGAGACGGAGGCTGCCAGAAGCGTAGTCTTCGATAGGACTAGCTATCCCCCTCTTATTCTGGCTTTCTACAGTTCAGTCCACCGATATGGCCTCCTTACACATATACCCATGCATATGTAGTGTAGTTCCTTGCTTGCGAGTACTTTGGATGAGTACTCACGGTTGCTTCTCCCCCCTCTTTCCCCCTTTCCTTTCTTTCTGGTTGTCGCAACCAGATGCTGGAGTCCAGGAACCAGACGCCACCGTCGACGACGACCCCTACTACACCGGAGGTGCCTACTACTACGTGCTGCCCGCTGACGACGACCAGGAGTAGTTTGGAGGATCCCAGGCAGGAGGCCTGCGCCTCTTTCGATCTGTATCCCAGTTTGTGCTAGCCTTCTTAAGGCAAACTTGTTTAACTTATGTCTGTACTCAGATATTGTTGCTTCCGCTGACTTGTCTATGATCGAGCACTTGTATTCGAGCCCTCGAGGCCCCTGGCTTGTATTATGATGCTTGTATGACTTATTTTATTTGCAGAGTTGTGTTGTGATATCTTCCCGTGAGTCCCTGATCTTGATCGTACATGTTTGCGTGTATGATTAGTGTACGATTGGATCGGGGGCGTCACAAGTTGGTATCAGAGCCGACTGCCTGTAGGAATCCCCCTTCCACACTCCTTGGCCGAAGTCGAGTCTAGACATTGCAAAAACTTTTACTAACTTGGCTGTGTGCCTTACGGGCCCACGTCGCCATCGGGTGGTATTAGGATCTTTTATTCCTCGTCTATACTCTGGGACTCTGATCTCTCTACTATTCGGGTTAAATGAATTTGCTAACTCTAAGATTAGGATCTCGTGATCGCATCCACCCGAAGAGCCCCTTATTGCAGAGGATCGCCTGCTACATCAGAAGATTCCGAAGATACTCTCTGATGTTCTCTCGAGACTTGTGCCCATCACTTTGGCTATTCCTGACCACCGATAAATCCGTATGGATTACTACTTACACTTGCCATTCTTACGATCATCCCCTATTGATCTTGTTATTACAAGATACCCTGAAGTTTTCTCTATTGTTCCGAGAATACTTTGTGCCTACTGCCTAGCAGTTCTTTGCCACATGAATACCCCTTCGAATAAATCGTCGCACTTGTCGAGTATCCGCTCATCCCCAGTTGTTCATGTGTTTCACAAAAGTCTTCGAAATAATATTCGATCTTCCGAAAATCCTTTGGGGCCTTTGGCTCTTGAAATTCTTGCTTGCTTGCATTATGGATAATCCCATAATCTCATAGTCATATTGACATTCCTTGTCATTACCATTTTGAGTCTGTTGACTCAATATGTTTGCGAATACACGCAATCATCATTAATCCTTATAAATTACTTTTCCGGCTGAGCCGCCATTCTTTTTACTGGAATTGGTTCTCGACCAATCCAATTGTCTTTGATTGTACCCTACGGCTATTCAACTTATCCACCCCTAATCAGAGCATTGCTTCTGATCCCTTGATTTCAAAATCATAATTCCTTTGCATCTGACAATTGAGTTAGTCAGTTGTTTCTATAATCTGCTTCCTCTAGTTGAGTACCGATGCTCACGTCAGATCCCTTGTGGACCACCAGATCCTTTGTTGGATTTTATCTGACAACGCCCTTCATATTCAATAAACTTGTGAGCCTTTTCTCGGATACATAATGCCTTTGGTAAATTGTATCGTCTGCTTCTCAACCATGCTCTGCCTTCGAGCTTGAGTTAATTACTTCTAAAAGATTCTGGTATAGGATTCTAAGATGCCCCGATGGGTTGAACCTATGCCTTCCTTAATATGTGTGAACTCGAAAGTTTTCACGAGTCGTACTCTTCTGGTATTTTGCCAGATAAAATTTCAATGCTATAACTTCATCGAAAGCGAGAAGTGAATGGAAGATTATACATTGAAGAAGTGGGAGTCGACCTTGAACCTTGTGTTCATGCCCATGGACGCGATATATATCCTATCATGAAAGCTTCTTGTAACAATAACTATTTCCTTAATAACTAACCTATGGTATCTGTGAATTGATCCCTTGCAACCGTGGTTCCGACCATGATTGTTCTTCTTTGATCTCATTTCTCGGACAAGTTAAAACAATTGTCTTCTATGGATCAATACACCAGTCCAACCTTTACTTTGATCTTGTGTCGAGTATTACCCCCCTGGTATCTCGAGATTATCATGGTACTGCATAAATTCTTATGAGTTCTCCATCAAGTACTACATCCTCACCGATTCCAATTTTTTCACGGGCTTTGAGTTATTAAACACTCAAAGACATCGATAACTGAACCGAGTCCGCACTACGGTTCAACAACTTTTAGTAATCTTCTTTACTTACGAGTTTGTACCCGATCACACCATTCCTAGTCTGATTGGCTATATCATTGTGCTAATTTTTAACTGTGCTACCGGGTCCTTCTCGGAGCACAAATTTCGACGGTGAGCTAATCTTACAATCGATCTTCCTCGTCATATCGTTTGTCTTTGAGCAGCAAGCTTGATTTCGAGTTTGTGTCCTACCCATGGTTCCAATAACCTTCCGCTTCATTATTCCTTTGACTTGATGTCATCACTGATTGATTACATCTTCATGAAATCTCTCGACAAATGCGTCGTGATCATCATCAACCTTATGAGCTCTTCCAGGATATCAATTGAGTTCATGATGAGAAATACCATCCTTGCACCTGATGATTTGTGTTACCTTTGACCACTTATTTGCCTTCCGTTCAACACAAACTTGTTCGTGTTTTGAGTTATACCTTGAGATCCCTACTATCCAGCATTTGTTCTTTCTTACCTTGGAGTATTACCATCTTTTAGTATCAAGGATGTTGTGAGGACTGCTCCACCTCTTAAAGAGTTCTTGGTATAGTGATACTACTCACCATCACCACTCTTTCATGGTCCTCGTGTTGATTCCAACCGGGGTACCAACAAGTGAACGGTGCTGTTTGGATCCTGCACTCCTAGCAACCCTATTGCTTTGAAGTTAATAGTCGACCGTTCATTCTTAGTCTATTGATTATTGAATCACCATTCCGACATTGGTCGTGCAACCCAACCCGTATTTCGGGCGCACCGTTCAACCAATGTTTAATTATGTATGTTTTCCTCGAGCATATCCCATTTTATTGTTTAATCTGACAGATGTTATCCCCTTATACACATAATTGTGGAGATCCATCTTTTGGATACCTCGTTGAATTATCGCTGAGTCCATCAGCCACCTCATCATCCTCTCCTTAGGTTAATGATGAACTCTTGTTAACGGAAATCACTTCTTAGTTCATTTCCTGAGAATCTTACAGTGTCATCCCGTCAATTTGTGTTGCACCTTTCTTCTCGGGCATCCTGAGCCTGAGGTATCCTGACACCCATCATATCTGAATCTCCATCAGATATGATGGTTGGAACATATTTTCAAGAGTTATAACATTGGTCCTTTGATGACCTGGTAACATGATGTCATGCCTAGCACCCCCCTGGGTGCAGGACCTATTATTGTAGTATCCTTTTTAGCAAGTTTAGCCATTCTTCCCTGAGGAAATTGTAAGACTTATCCTACAAGTTGTTCCTAATGGATCCTTCCTATATCCAAAGTCTGACCTTTTGCTCGAAGACCATGTCAACGCTATCTTGAAGCATGTCTATGGTACTCCAATTTTCAACAAGAACATTTGAAGCCCAATGATAAATGTTTCCTGCTCAATTATCCAAACACCGCTGTATGGGTAATATCATGAAATTTCTCTCCCCTACCTAAGGAGTTTTCTACATAATATCCTGTCATGGATAACATGCTCTGCTTGTCCTTGGGAAGGATATACCCCTGAAATATGTGTTTAAACACATTTTCCTTTCCATTGTTTTGTTTAACCTTTCTTGTAATCTGACTTAACTGAGCAGTGATACCCCCCTGCTTAGGTAAGCATCTCATTGTACAACCGTGTCAGTAAGACCCTGTTTCTATTGTTGATAGCATTCTAGTAACCACCGATGGACGAGAACTTTGCCTATTGGTCCGCCTCGTTCAACGAGCAGGAAAATGGTTCTCTTCGTCCCTCGCCCTTGGTACCGACATTGTTGCCGACATAACCGACATGCTATCCTCTGACATGCCTTTCTTGCATGATCACGCAAGACGTCTCCGTCCTTCCTACTTTTGAACCACATGGTGGGCCCATAACCCACAGGTCCATTGGATCGAAACCTGACTCTCCCGTACAACCCTGTTTCTAGTGGTTATTCCCCACGCTTGGCTTCGTATTTAATTCATGGGCCACCTTCCTAGTGCTCTATTATGGTATCAGACGCAATGCTTACTGTCGCTACTTTGAACCCCTTTCTCACTCTGGTTCGGACTTCGAGCAACCACCTATCCGCTTGGAACCTCTTATTGTACCTTCGTACCTTACTCTCGATGTATTTTATATGTTCAACTCGAGAGATAATCTTATGCTGATTCTTGGGTTAACCCCCAGATTGTTCCCTCATAAGCCTTTTTGTCGTAGCTGAGCTTCTCCTTATTGATTCGTTAGTACGTTGGAGATCCCGAAGAAAGGATGACGGCTCTATCATGATGACCTGGAGCAGAGAAATGAAGACTTCAACGTAATGGATCCACCTCTTCGAGAAGAGCAACCAAAGACGAGAAGATTCGTTAGAATTTCGTAACCAAATCCCTTCCCCCCTTATAACCGCTCCTAAATCTCGGGACGAGATTTCTTGTAGTGGAGGAGAATTGTGACGCCCGGGTAATTAAGCTACAGTGATCCTCTGCTAGTGATGCCACGTCACCTCGATTATAGTTGCTAATCTCGAGTTAGTTTGAAACCAATTCAAATTCAAATTGAAAATTTGGTAAATAATAAAAGTTTTCAAACATTAAAATAAAATTGTTCGGTTTGTACTAGATATTGCATAGGTAATTATGGTGAAGAAACCATACTTTTATATAATGCTTTAATACTCCAAATTGATTTAAATGGTAACAAAAACAATTAAGTAAATGCCTCTTTTCATTTAATAAAACTCTAAACTAATTTATTTCGGGGTAAAACTTTTATGTCAGTGGGTGGTCCTGAAACATTATTTTAGGAGTTGTTATCATATTTTACTAAACTAAAATTAAGGTGTATCTAAAATAAAATAGAAAATAAAAATAATAAAACACTAAAGAAACAAAAGAAAGTAAAAGGAACCCCCTCCCTCCCTGGGCTTCGGCCCAGCAGGCCACCAGGCCGTCTGGCCGGCCCAACCGGCCACCCACTCCCTCCTACTAACCCCCCCACCTGGGGCAAACCCTAGCCCACTACCCACTACCCCGATTCCCCTCCCCACACCCCGTCGCCACTCCCTCTTCCCTCCCGATCGGATCTGGATCGGGGACGAAACCCCCCTCGATGCCAACACCTCGCCACCCCTGGACATCGATGCCGTCGCCGGTCGCCATCGCCACCTCACCGGCGCCGCACCTCCCGGCCTCCTCCCTCTCCTTCGTGCACCGCGTCGTCTCCCCTGAGCTCCGCGCGCGCCCCATCCATGGCCGCCCCGACCCCGTCACCGGAGGCCACCTCGCTGGTCCGCCAGCGCCTACGTCCTCCCCTGCGTCGCCGTCGTCGCCCCGGAGCCGACCCCGACGCCGTCGCTCGCCGCTTCCTCGCCTCACCTCCACCCCGTCGAATGCCGCCCCCTTCCTCCTCCCAGGCGCCCCCCACTCGACTGGATCGAGGAGGGGCTAGATCCCGCGCCGCCCCAACGCGCCTCGACGCCGACGCCCATCCACTGCGTCTTTGCCCATCGTCGCCGGACTGCCGCCGCCTCGTCCTCTCCCTCATCGGACTTCCCCGACCTTCATCGAGCCCGCTGCCTTTGACCCCACGAATCGCGGTGAGGCCCGGTCTCTCCTCCGCTCTCCGCACGTGTCATCCGCGAGCTCGCCGCCGTCGATTGCGGCCACGCCCAGCCACGCCGTTCCCCGTTCGCACTTCCACTCCCGCAGCCCCGTACTCGCCAGCGCCCTAGCTGCGCGTGCCCGTGCCGTGGCTGCCTACTACTGATGCAGCCACTGCGGCTGCTGCTTCTGTAGCTGCCCGCCCCCGCTCTCCCCGCGGCCACCTCCGCTGCCTCCCTTGGCCGGCGCCTTGGCCGCCGGCGGCCAGCCGCATCGGGCCAATGGCCTCTGCCTGCGGTCGGGTGCCCGTTGGTCCGACCCGCTAGGGCCTCTGTGCCACTGACCAGAGGGGCCCAGCGCACAAAATGTTTTAACAGAAAATGTAAAAGAAATTAGTAAACAAATAATGATAATTAAAATATTAATTAATTAATTAAAGAATTAATTAACTTAATTAATCCTGGTTAAATTAATCTAATCACTAGTTAACTTAATTAAAACCTGATTAGCCTGTTCAGTCTATGACATGCGGACCCCACATGTCAGTTTGACCCAGTCAACCCTATTGACTGCTGACGTCAGCATGACATCATGCTGATGTCATAAATACATTTTCGAATTAAATTAAATAATTAAAGAAATTCCAGAAATTATTAAAATCTTTAGAAAATCATATCTTTTAATCCGTAACTCGGATTAAATTATTTTCAACATGAAAGTTGCTCAGAACGACGAGACGGATCCGGATACGCAGCCCGTTCATCCGCCACACGTCCCTAGCATAGTGAACCTGCAACATTTCACCTCCGGTTCATTTGTCCGAAAACACAAAACACCGGGGATACTTTCCCGGATGTTTCCCCCCTTCACCGGTATCACCTCATACCGCGTTAGAACACGTCTAGCTCTGCTTGTTGACCTGTTATGCACTTGCTTGCTATGTATTTACTGTTTCTCCCCCTCTTCTCTCTGGTAGCCCCCGTGACGATGCTGATGCCCCTGTGGACGACTACGTCACCGACGACCCCTCCTTCTTGTCTGAGCAACCAGGCAAGCCCCCCCCCTTGATCACCAGATATCGCCTATTCTACTCTATACTGCTTGCATTAGAGTAGTGTAGCATGTTACTGCTTTCTGTTATACCTATCCTGATGCATAGCCTGTCCTTGTTACTACTGTTGATACCTTTAACCTCAATCCTAAATACTTAGTATAGGATGCTAGTTTAGCATCATTGGCCCTACATTCTTGTCAGTCTGCCTTGCTATACTATCGGGCCGTGATCACTTGGGAGGTGATCACGGGTATATACTATACATACATACATACTATACAGATGGTGACTAAAGTCGGGTCCGCTCGAAGAGTACCCGCGAGTGATTCACGGATTGGGGGCTGAAAGGACCTTTGTCCCGACGGCCCTCTATGTGGATCTTTGTGGCGGAGCGACAGGGTAGGTTGAGACCAACTAGGAGACAGGTGAGCCTGGCCCTGGTCGGCGTTCGCGGATATTTAACACGCTTAACGAGATCTTGGTATTTGATCTGAGTTGGCTACGAGCCTATACGCACTAACCATCTACGCGGGAGTAGTTATGGGTATCCCGACGTCGTGGTATCAGCCGAAGCACTTCGTGACATCAGCGACTGAGCGGCGCGCGCTGGGTTGGACTGCGTTAACGCAACTTCCTTTGTAATGGAGGTTGCTAGGTCTGCTCACCGGCCGCGTACGCAACGTGCAGGTGTGCTCAGGGCGATGGGCCCAGACCCCTGCGCGCTTAGGTTTAGACCGGCGTGCTGGCCTCTCCGTCGAGCCTAGGTGGGGCTGCGACGTGTTGATCTTCCGCGGCCGGGCATGACCCAGGAAAGTGTGTCCGGCCAAATGGGATCAAGCGTGCTGGGTAAGTTGGTGCACCCCTGCAGGGAAGTTAATCTATTCGAATAGCCGTGATCTTCGGTAACAGGACGACTTGGAGTTGTACCTTGACCTTATGACAACTAGAACTGGATACTTAATAAAACACACCCTTCCAAGTTCCACAGACAACCCGGTGATCGCTTTTCCACAGGGCGACGAGGGGAGGATCGCCGGGTAGGATTATGCTATGCGATGCTACTGGAGATGCTACTAGAGATGCTACTTGGAGAAGCTACTTGGAGATGCTACTTGGAGGACTTCAATCTACTCTTTTCTACATGCTGCGAGACGGAGGCTGCCAGAAGCGTAGTCTTCGATAGGACTAGCTATCCCCCTCTTATTCCGGCTTTCTGCAGTTCAGTCCACCGATATGGCCTCCTTACACATATACCCATGCATATGTAGTGTAGTTCCTTGCTTGCGAGTACTTTGGGTGAGTACTCACGGTTGCTTCTCCCCCTCTTTCCCCCTTTCCTTTCTTTCTGGTTGTCGCAACCAGATGCTGGAGTCCAGGAGCCAGACGCCACCGTCGACGACGACCCCTACTACACCGGAGGTGCCTACTACTACGTGCTGCCCGCTGACGACGACCAGGAGTAGTTTGGAGGATCCCAGGCAGGAGGCCTGCGCCTCTTTCGATCTGTATCCCAGTTTGTGCTAGCCTTCTTAAGGCAAACTTGTTTAACTTATGTCTGTACTCAGATATTGTTGCTTCCGCTGACTCGTCTATGATCGAGCACTTGTATTCGAGCCCTCGAGGCCCCTGGCTTGTATTATGATGCTTGTATGACTTATTTTATTTGTAGAGTTGTGTTGTGATATCTTCCCGTGAGTCCCTGATCTTGATCGTACACGTTTGCGTGTATGATTAGTGTACGATTGGATCGGGGGCGTCACACCTATGAACTTACCCTAGGTCTATATCATCATCATTAGCCCCCGAATGGATTAAGATCCGAGTGAAAAGAAGTTGAAGTTAGTCTCGGATGTTCAAAAGGAATCAGAACTAATTGACGTTCCAGTTTAAAATGTAAAATCGCGCACTACAGCCAAAGTTTCTGTCTTGCACCGTACAAACCAACAAGCATTGTAAACATCCTAAAGGCAAACCTTGGCACATTATTTTTATAATACAATGGAATTATACAAGGGGATAATTATTTTTGTTGAAAAGTTTCTGTAATTAAGATTCACAAAGTTTCCGTGAGCATGAACAAAGTTCAAGGAGCTCTCCCACTTCAACAATGCTTGTCTCTCTCACTTTCACTTTCCTTTTTGAAAAGTTTTAGGTTCCCCTCTTTATTGTTTTGTTTTTAAACTATATAAAAGCACTCAACAGAAATAAATGACTCTCTAAAACTTCCGGGTTGTCTCCCTGGCAGCGCTTTCTTTAAAGCCATTAAGCTAGACATATAGTGTTCAAGTAATGAATCCACCCGGATCCCAAGGTATATCAAAGCCAATTTTAATTAACAATAATTTGTAATTTAGTAGTGAGCACAAAGTAACATATAGCAAGCAATGACGAAGTCTAACTCTCTTCCTATGCACCGGCATGTCATAAAGAACAATTCATGCACACCAAGTAAAGGCCAATGCATAGTATAAGCAGTTTCTTGCAATTTCATCGTGTTGGAGACATAAAGAGGCGGAGATGTAGTTCCTATCTCATAATAAATGCAAGTAGGAGCAGCAAGCACATGCATATTATATCTATCAAAATCATCATGTGCAATGGTAAAAGGCAACCCATCAATATAATCCTTAATAAGCACAAACTTCTCCGATAAAGTGTAGTAGGGAGAATTCAAAAAGATAATAGGACTATCATGCATGGGTGCAATAGCAACAATTTCATGTTTAACATAAGAAACTATAGAAAGTTCATCTCCCAAAGCATAATTCATATTGGCATCTTCGCCACAAGCATAGCAAACATCATCAAAAAGGGATATTTCAAGAGAATCAACGGGATCATAGCAATCATCCTTCGGTAAGCACGAAGGAGAATTAAACAATGTATGAGTTGAAGAGTTACTCTCATTAGAAGGTGGGCACGGGTGATCAATCCGCTCTTCCTCCTTTTGTTCTTCGCTCTCCTCATCATCTTTTTCATCCAATGAGCTCACAGTTTCATCAATTTCTTCTTCCATAGCTTCCTGCAAAATATTAGCCTCTTCTTGCACAGCAGAGACTTTCTCAATAAATGCATTAATATACTAATTATATTCATAATTTTCATAGCAATATCTAAGTATAGCTAAATTTTCAGGCCTATAAACACCATCATCATCAAAAGCTTCATACTTTTCAAACAAAGATTCAAATTCATAAGCAGCCTTAAAAGCAACAAATTCTTCTATTTGTTCAACATCATAGTAATCATATATACCATTAGTATAAGAAGATAAGGTTTCATTATCATTAAATTTGCATGAAAAGGGAAGGTGCGGAGCCTTCATCCTAGAGAAACAATTATAATCATATCTCAAGCATAGATCCCGGGCATACCAACGCAACATAATAAATTGGTCCCATAAAAGTTTCCCTTTTTGTGTCAAGCGATAATCCCTAAAGTATTCACGTTGATCCAACGTGTCTCCCATTGTAAAGTTGAATGGGGTTTTCTCAGGATTATCAAAGTAGTACATAATATCTTTCACATAATGAGAATCGAGGGTTTTAGGAGTTACCCCATCTCCATGAGTAGCAAGTACACCTAATTTTTTTGGTATTTCGTGTTCCATATCCATAACTAAAGATATAGAACAACTAAGAACAGCAAATAAAAATTACTTAGTGATAAAGCAAACAAGCACACACGAGAATATTCACCCCACGCTATGACTCCCCGGCAACGGCGGCAGAAAAAGGTCTTGATGACCCGCAAGTATACGGGATAGTTGTAGCCTCTTTCGATAAGTAAGAGTGTCGAACCCAACGAGGAGCTAAAGGTAGAACAAATACTCTCTCAAGTCCTATCCGCCACTGATACGACTCTACGCACGCTTGACGTTCGCTTTACCTAGAACAAGTATGAAACTAGAAGTACTTTGTAGGTGTGATAGGATAGGTTTGCAAGAATATAAAGAACACGTAAATAAAAGCTAGGGGCTGTTTAGATAAAGATGCAATAAAGTAAATATAGCGAGTGTGGAAAAGTGGTGGTAGGAGTTGTGAAATTGTCCCTAAGCAATTGACTACGTTACTAGACCGGTAATCACTATTGCAATTCTATTTGAGGGAGAGGCATAAGCTAACATACTTTCTCTACTTGGATCATATGCACTTATGATTGGAACTCTAGAAGCATCTGCAAATAGTAAAGATTCATTAAGGTAAAACCCAACCATAGCATTAAAGTATCAAGTCCCCTTTATCCCATACGCAAACAACCTACTTACTCGGGTTTGTGCTTCTGTCACTCACGCCACCCACCATAAGCAAATCATAAACATATTGCAAACCCTACAGCAGGAATCCCTCACGCTTGCGCGACACGGAGGGAACAATAGGATAACACCATTAATAAAACATGCAACTCAAACCAATCATAGCAATTCATCAATCACCGATAGGACAACAAAAATCTACTCAGACATCATAGGATGGCAACACATCATTGGAAAATAATATGAAGTATAAAGCACCATGTTCAAGTAGAGGGTACAGCGGGTTGCGGGAGAGTGGACCGATGAATATAGATGGGGGAAGGTGATGGAGATGTTGGTGAAGATGATGGAGGTGTTGGTGAAGATCGCGGTGATGATGATGGCCCTCGGCAGTGTTCCGCGCCACCGGAAGCAAGGGGGAGAGAGCCCCCCTTCTTCTTCTTCTTCCTTGACCTTCTCCCTAGATGGGAGAAGGGTTTCACCTCTGGTCCTTGGCTCCCATGGCTTGGGAGGGGCGAGAGCCCCTCCGAGATTGGATCTATCTCTCTGTTTCTGCGTTCTCAGATTCTGCCACTTCACCGTTTCTTTTATATCCGGAGATCCATAACTCCGATTGGGGTGAATATTTTGCCCAGATCTTTCTCATAAAATTAGCTTTCTTGCGGCAAAAGAAGAGCGTCAACCTCCTTACGGGGGGCCCAGGAGAGTCCAGGGCGCGCCTGCCTCCCTGGGGCACGCCCCTATCTCCTGGCCCCCTCGGGCACTATCTCACGTTGATTTTACTTCCCAAAAATCACAAATATTCCAAAATAATTCTCCGTCCATTTTTATCCTATTTGGACTCTATTTGATATTGGGTTTCTGCGAAACAAAAAACATGCAACAGACAGGAACTGGCACTGGGCACTGAATCAATATGTTAGTCTCAAAAAATAGTATAAAAAGTTGCCAAAAGTATATAAAAGTTGAATAATATTGGCATGGAACAATCAAAAATTATAGATACGACGGAGACGTATCAAGCACAAGGTCTTCTTCCTGAAATGCTCGACCTCTGACATTGCGAGCATGGAATTGACGCAGATCTTGCCGATAGATGGTCGACCGAACCAAAGCCATCTCGCGCTCTTCCTCCAGGAGATCAATTGTGTCTTCGCATGCTTGTTCTGCTTCAGCTTTTGAGAATAGTTCCACTCGTGGAGTATTGTGCAGCAAGTCACTCGGAAGCACAACCTCGGCATCGTACACTAGGAAGAAAGGGGTTTGATCAGTCGACCAGTTGGGTATTGTTCTCAGCCCCCATAGAACCGATGGCAATTCAGTCACCCAAGCTCTAGCAGCATGCTTAAGGTCGCGCATCAATCGAGGCTTTAACCCTTGAAAGATCAAACCATTCGCCCTTTCTTCCTGTCCATTCGACTGCGGGTGTGCAAGAGACGCATAGTTGACCCGGATGCCTTGGGATGCGCAGAATGCCTTAACTCATCAGAATCAAAGTTGGAGCCGTTATCTGTCATAATGCTCTGAGGAACTCCATATTTGAATATCAACTCCTTGTTGAAACTGACGGCAGTGCCTGCTCCAAGGTTTTTGATGGGCTTGGCTTCGATCCACTTGGTGAACTTGTCGACTGCTATGAGCAAATGGGTGAAACCACTCGCGCCGGTCTTGAAGGGCCCAACCATATCAAATCCCCAGACTGCAAACGGCCAGACGAGTGGAATAGTCTTCAGGGCAGATGCAGGCTTGTGGGACATGCCAGAGTAGAACTGGCAACCTGCGCACTTGTCAACTATATCTTTCACCATCTCATTTGCTCGAGGCGAATAGAACCCTGCTCAGTATGCTTTGGACACGATGGTCCGAGAGGACGCATGGTGACCACAGGTCCCAGAGTGGATATCGTTTAGGATCATTCGGCCTTCTTCTGGGGTGATGCAGCACTGAGCCACTCCTATGACACTTTCTCTGTAAAGCTGCCCTTTCATCATGGTGAAAGCTTTCGATCGACGAACTATCTGGCGAGCCTCATCTTCATCCTCTGGGAGCTCCTTTCTGAGAATGTACGCAATGTACGGTACTGTCCAATTGGGCGTGACCACCAAGACTTCCATGATCAGGTCAATCACGGCTGGAACCTCGATCTTAGTCGGGTGTTGAACTTATCGGTTGCGGGGGCTCTTCCTTGAAGGGATCTTCTTGTATCGACGGGGTATGGAGATGCTCCAAGAACACATTGCTAGGGATAGGCTTCCGAGTGGAACCTATCTTCGCCAGATCATCAGCAGCTTGATTCTTGATTCGTGGTATGTGGTGGAGCTCCAACCCCACAAACTTCTTCTCTAGCTTTCTCACCGCATTGCAATAGTCTGTCATTGCAGGACTCCTGACGTCTCATTCCTTCATTAATTGGTTAACCACTAAGTCTGAGTCGCCATAAACCATCAAGCATCGGACGCCGAGTGAAATGGCCATACGCGACCCATACAATAGTGCCTCATACTTAGCTTCATTGTTCGAAGAATCAAAGTGAATCTAGAGGACATGACTGAGCTTGTCTCCTCATGGGGACACTTAGACCACTCCTGTGCCAGAGCCATTTAACATCTTGGATCCATCAAAGAACATGGTCCAATGTTTCGATTGAATTTGAATTGGCTGTTGTTGTCCTATCCACTCTGTGAGGAAATCTACAATTGCTTGAGACTTAATGGCCTTCTTTGCCTCAAACTTGATATCTAAAGGAAGAAGTTCAGTCGCCCACTTTTCCACTCGACTAGTTGCATCTCTGTTATTCAGAATCTCTGAAATGGAGCATCACTGATGACTGAGATTGACTGATCAGAGAAATAGTGTGCAACCTTCTTCGTGGTCAGGTAAATCCCATAAACAAGCTTCTGATAGTGAGGATATCTCTGCTTGGATGGGGTTAAGGCTTCTGAAATGTAATACACGGGGCGCTGAACTTTGAAGGCCTTGACTTCTTCTTCCCGCTCGACTATGAGCACCGTTCTAACAACTTGTCCTGTGGCTGCGATGTAAAGCAGTAGAGGCTCCTTGCTAACCGGAGCAGCAAGCACCGTCTGGGTGGAAAGCAGGGCTTTGAGCTCCTCAAACGCTGCTTCAGCTTCGTCATTCCACTCGAACTTGTTAGACTTCTTCATCAGTCGGTAAAGAGGCAGTGCCTTTTCACCGAGGCGTGAGATGAATCGGCTCAATGCAGCCAAGCAACCAGTAAGCTTCTGAACGTCATGCACACGCACTGGGTGTTCCATTCAGAGGATTGTGCCAATCTTCTCTAGATTTGCGTCGATCCCTCGTTCGGAAACGAGAAAACTGAGTAAATTTCCGCTTGGGATTCCGAATGTGCATTTTGATGGATTGAGCTTGATATCATACCTTCTCAGGTTGGCAAAGGTTTCAGCAAGGTCAGTCAGCAGGCCAGAACCTTTGCGTGACTTAACCACTATGTCATCCATGTATGCTTCCACATTCCAACTGATTTGAGTGAGCAGGCACTTCTGAATCATGCGCATGAATGTGGCACCAGCATTGTTGAGGCCAAAGGGCATACTAACATAGCAAAAACACCTGAACGGGGTGATGAAAGCCGTCTTTATCTCATCGGGTCCATACAGTCGGATTTGATGGTACTCGAAATAAGCGTCCATGAAGGACAGTCGCTCACATCCCGCAGTTGAGTCGACTATCTAGTCGATGCGGGGCAAAGGAAAATTATCTTTTGGGCAGGATTGATTGATGTGCTTGAAGTCAATACACATTCGGAATGATTTGTCTTTCTTGGGAACCATAACAACATTGACGAGCCACTCGGAGTGGTATATCTTGCGGATGAACTCAGCAGCCAGGAGCCGAGCCACCTCCTCGCCAATGGCCTTTCTCTTCTCCGTGGCGGACTGACGGAGATGCTCCTTAACGGGTTTTACTTTTGGGTCGACTCGCAAATGGTGCTCAGCCAGTCCCCTGGGTACACCTGGCATGTCAGATGGCTTCCATGCAAAGATGTCCTAGTTCTCACGGAGGAACTAGATGAGCGCTTCTTCTTATTTGCTGTCGAGTGTCGTTGAGATATGGGTCGGAGCAGCATTGGGGTCGGTCGGGTGAACGTGGACTGTCTTGGTTTCGCCGGCCGACTGAAATGCAGACTCCGAGGCAGGCCTATTAGCACGTAGCAAATCACTCGGATCTGCATTCTTCTGGTACTCTTGAAACTCTACTACTTCCATCTGCTCATCCGCTATCTTTGCCCCGTCTTGAAGACAATCTTCTGCTCTCTGACGGTTACTGGAAACCATTATTACGCCTCTGGGACCATGCATCTTCATCTTGAGATATACATAGCATGGTCGAGCCATAAAGCTAGCATAAGCAGGTCTGCCCAGAATGGCATGATATGCACTCTGGAAATGCACAACCTCAAACATAACTTTTCCTTGCGGAAATTGTTCTCGTCGCTGGAAACCACATCAAGAGTGATCTGACCAAGTGATTCGGCTTTCTTTCCTGGGATGATTCCATGGAACCGCATGTTGCTCTCGCTGAGTTTGGACATCAGAATGCCCATTCCTTTGAGGGCCTTAGTGTCGGTGTCAAAATCGGCGGATCTCGGGTAGGGGGTCCCGAACTGTGCGTCTAGGCGGATGGTAACAGGAGACAAGGGACACAATGTTTTACCTAGGTTTGGGCCCTCTTGATGGAGGTAAAACCCTACGTCCTGCTTGATTAATATTGATGATGTGTGTTACAAGAGTGGATCTACCACGAGATCAAGGAGGCTAAACCCTAGAAGCTAGCCTATGGTATGATTGTTGTTCGTCCTACGGACTAAAGCCATCCGGTTTATATAGACACCGGAGAGGGCTAGGGTTACACAGAGTCGGTTACAATGGTAGGATATCTACATATCCGTATCGCCAAGCTTTCCTTCCACGCCAAGGAAAGTCCCATCCGGACACGGGACGAAGTCTTCAATCTTGTATCTTCATAGTCTTGGAGTCCGGCCGACGATGATAGTTCGGCTATCCGGACACCCCCTAGTCCGGAACTCCCTCAGTGGCCCCTGAACCAGGCTTCAACGACGATGAGTTCGGCGCGCATGTTGTCTTCGGCATTGCAAGGCGGGTTCTTCCTACGAATAATTTATAGAAGATTGTGAACACCAGGATAGTGTCCGGCTCTGCAAAAATAAATTCCACGTACCACCGTAAAGAGAATAATGTTACACAAGTTCAATCTGCTGACGTATTTTGTGGCATGGCGTCACACCACTACCAAGCCTCTACTAGAATCGTTTTTATTGTACCACCTCAGCGCGTTTGGCGAAGCGGTTTTCTTTGCACGTCTTGTCGAAGCAGAGATCGTGTTCCCCTTATTCCGGGATTCCCATCAATATGGATGTGGGTAACCCAACCGCGCCATTGATTGCGGCGCGTGGGGGATAAGCGAGTTTTATCAGGCCGGTGGGGACGCATGTTTGTGTCCGCCCATATAAGGGGATAAAGATCCAACCCTTTTACCTGCGCCTTCTTCCTCCTTGGCTTATCCGACTCCGCGAACTCGACCTCCAGCGCCCAATTCCGCACTTATCACCTCAACCATCTCCAACTATGTCCGGAGCGGGAGGCAAGTGGATGGCCTCCTCCGTCACGGAGGGGCAGATCCAGAAGCTGCGCAACGCCGAATATTTGTCCAGCAACATCGCGCACCGGCTCCCCGATGAGGGAGAGCTCATCCCCACCCCCAGGCCCCATGAGAGGGTAGTATTTCTTCCCCATTTCCTCCGCGCACTGGGCTTCCCACTTCATCCCTTTGTACGGGGGCTCATGTTCTACTACGGCCTAGATTTCCATGATCTGGCCCCGAATTTCATCCTCAACATCTCGGTGTTTATCGTCGTGTGCGAGGCCTTCCTCTGCATCTAGCCCCACTTTGGCTTGTGGCTCAAGACCTTCAGTGTCAAGCCGAAGGTTGTGAAGGGCAGCCAAGCAGAGTGCGGAGGCACCATGGTGGGCAGGATGTCCCACGTTACTTGGCTGGAGGGAACTTTCGTGGAAACCATTAAGGGGTGGCAATCGGGGTGGTTCTATATCACCGAGCCGCGTGACCCTGAATGGGCAGCGGCCCCCGAATTCAGATCTGGCATCCCTACACGGCTCACCTCCTGGAAAGAGAGTGGCTGGATCTAGGGTGATTCGGAGGAGCTGACCGGACTCCAAGCATGTATCCAAAAGCTTGTGGACAAGAAGCTCAAGCTTGTCAACATAGTCCAGGTCATGCTCATCCACCGGATTCTCCCGTGCCAACGACAGGGTTTCAACATGTGGGAGTTCGATCCGGCGCAGCACCAGACTCTGAGCGGGCTCTTCGACACTACGTACAAAGATGTTTGGAAGGTGCTGTTCAAGGGCGCCAAGGCTCCCGCATCCGCTACCGAAGATTGCGGATTCAGCTCGCAGCGTCCGGCTGACGAGGTAAGTGATTTTTTGCTTTACGGAACGCTCGTTTTCCATAGTTTGATTCTATGCGGGATCTAAACTCCCTTTACCTTTGACAGGACTGGCTGGCGAAGGCCGAACATACTATCTGTCCGGCCCCATTGCCAGAGGACCCAGCGGACGCCCGCCTAATGGGGCTGCTGGCTCCGGCACCCCACGTGGTGCCGGAGAAGAAGGCCAAGAAGAAGGCCACGGGTACTCGAAAGAGTTCCCGTTTTCAGGTGTTATCGGATGATGACTCCAAGGCCGACTCCTCCCACCAAGGCGAGGAGGAGAAGAAGAAAGCCTCTCCCCCAGTGGGGGGAGGGAAGAAAAGGAAGGCTTCCCCTACGGGGGAGGCCGAAGGGTCCAAGAAGGGAAAAACTCTTTCCCCGGACTGCTCTGCCAACGCCAGTGATGACGATGAGGACTGGCCTCCAAGGGCCAAGCCCCTGGCGAGATCGTAAGTATCCGGACTCCCGAATAACTTCATGGTTTTTCTTTTCGCCACATAATGTCTTTCTAATGCCGCATACAACCCTGCAGTCCGCCCAAGGATGATCTTACCGCTTCGTCGAGCGGGTCCTTAGGTGCGTCGGATATGGATTCACTTCCGACTGCCTCCACCCCCCGTGATGCGGATGATGCCGAGGTGGGATCCCGGGAAGGGACCCACCCGGAGGAGGAGGCCCCGGAGGTGTCGCAGGATAACCTCCCGGACTTTGCACCGGACTCGGCCCCGGAACCCATAGTGGCTCCGGAGTCCGGCGGGCGACCCCTTCGTAAGAAGGGCAAGACCGTGACGCCGGCAGCCTCCGTCCAACCGGAGGCGCCGGATAACTTGCTGGAGGCGCTCAATGGCGCCTCCATTGAAGAGGAACACCGCACTATTATGAGTGCGGTGATTCAGAAGGTTTAGCTCGCCAAGAACGGGCTGACCGAAGCCTGCAGCAGCCTTCTAACAGGCTTTGAGGTAAGAATTTCGATATATATATATAATGGTACCGCATATACAGTAGCCCCTGATGCTCGGTTCGGTGTTCGGAAAGAAAAGCCGGACTGAGGATCTAAGAAGATATACGCAGGAGTCATAAAAAATATGTCAATATGGGATTGTAGGCTGCGCTGCTGACCTCTGCCGCACTGACTACGGAGGCCAATACTTTGAAGGAAATCCTCGAGCGGTCCGAGAACGAGCTCGGCCGTGCCAAGAAGCAGCTCGAGGACAAGGAAGGTGAGTAACACCTTATTAAAATTGTACCTTACAGAAAAGGATTTTGGTTGCAAAAAGAATGACAAGGATAACGTGGGTATTGCAGGGGCCACTAACGAGGTGGCGACCCTGAAAGAGGCGGTGGCCATGGCCAAACGCAATGCGGCCGCGGAGCGCACCGAGCAAGAGAAGCAGGAGGCGCGGGTGGCAGAGGTACAGCAAGAGCTCCAGGATCTCGTGAAAAAACATGAGAGCCTGGAGCGTGACTCGAAGACTCGAGAGTCTGAGCTTGCAACGGCTCTTGAGAGTGCCAAAGCCGCTAAGGCCGAAGCCTACAAGGCCCTCCAGGAAATCGAGGCGTTGAAGAAAATAGCAGCGGGTAAGGCATTTTTCATGCAAAGTAAGCATGTGAGTGTTAATTACCTGTTGCTTACCCGAATTCGGAGTTCTCCAGGAGCGTTCGCAGATCTTCCATGCAACATGTCCGATGCTGCCGCGTTCTACCGGGCCGAGGAGGGGAGCTCGACGGAGAAGGTCTTTTGGTCTCAGTATGCTGAGGCCCAACATCCGGTGCCCCTTAGCGACAAGCTGAAGCAGCTGGTCGAGCTCCACAAGGCGGCCAAAAAGGCCATGAAGGGCCTCATAGTTCGGCTGTGGCCTAAGGAGGCCATGCCTGGGAGCTACTTCGGCCTGGTGCGGCGGCTGGTGGATGCATGCCCGTGGGTTGAAGTCATCAAGCACTCCGCCTGTATTGAAGGTGCCCGTCAGGCCCTTACCCGCGCAAAGGTGCACTGGGCAAGATGGATGCCCAGAAGCTCGTGACGGACCCGCCACCGCAGGGCAAGGAGCATCGCACGCCCGAGATGTATTATAAGAGTGTGCTGAAGGGCGCCCACACTATTGCGGGTGAGTGGTCCAAAGATGTAATATTTGAGTAGACTCGCATTTTGTTATCCTGTGCGCTGAAAACTTAGTCCATATGTGCTAAGCAACGCTTGTTAATTTAAAATATTACCTTTTGTGCGGCTGTTTATCAATTCTAAGAGATGGCAAGTCGTCGGCTTCAGCCCCCATGCCACGAGTGCTGGGGTGTTTGGGATAAACTTGAGCACTGTTGTTCCCATTTTTGGGTCCATCTAGGGAGGCGCTCAACACAGCGAACAAGGCAACCGGACTGATAATGCTTGAACACTCTCACTTAGCCATAGAATTCTATAATTTTAAATTTCGGCGAAGCCCCTAGTCTTCGGAAGGCCGAATTTGGGGCGTTATCCACGCCTGGGCCGGACAAAGTCGGCTCCTCGCTCTAAGCGGCATAAGTCTTTAAGGACTCGCAAAAAACCTCTCGAACAGCGACCAGCTCTCGCCTCATCATGACGGACATTTTTAGCTTTCTCCACTGAGGCGCTCGCCCAGCTCAATCGGGGCGCAATCACAGTGGTTCTCCCAGTGCTACCTTAGCCGATACAACGGAACGTAAGGTACCAAAACATGGGAGCCGGGCAAACCCAACTATTGACCCAAGACATGATTCGGAGCCGATGCATACAATGCTATAAGTTCGGGGTGCCGCACTTGTGAAAGTGTTTAGACTTATCACACCATGATGCGGGAAACATAAGCCCCTGGTGTATTTAGCCGTACCAAAACGTACGGATGCGACATGTCACAAATGAACATATGTATAAGAGAGAAATGCAATTGGAAGCAAAAAGGTGCCGCATTACTTATTCAAAAAAAACCGCTGTAAGTGCAGAACGATACAAATGGTGCGATAAGCAAGGGATGGGACTGTTAAACATGTCCCCCTCCAGGGGTAGGCCGCGGAATGGTGTATAAAACAGATTTAATGCTCGTAATGGAGACCACCTGGATATTCGTTGTAGCCTTTCTCCTTCCCTGGCTGTTGCATCGTGAGTTCGACATGTCTGCCGCCGGACAGGGCCTCTGACGAACGGAGTCCTGTGGGTAAAAATAAAAAGGAAAAAGAAAAGAAAAAAAAAGAACGACACACTTGAGCGCCCCTGGTGTGGTTGAGCCGCAGTCTGGGCCTATCGTGGTCGTGCCCCTCTCCCCATGCCCATGGTATCTTTAGAGCGTAATGGTGTACGCGAAGGACCTGTCTTGACGTTTTACAGGGGCTGGGGTTGGGGCCGCACTGCTACGCATGCTCAGAACGTGCCAGGTGGTCTTGTTGTAGGTTACTCCGGGCGCGCTTAGCTGTGTCTGGCCGCTTAACGGCCGGACTCGAGAATTGCCTTAAGAGGCTGCATTGTACTTCTGCTGCGAGAGCCACTGTATGTTCCTCCGTGCGGAGAGAACGTTCAGTGTTGCTGTTGACCGTGATGACTCCTCGAGGGCCTGGCATCTTGAGCTTGAGGTATGCATAGTGCGGCACCGCGTTGAACTTTGCAAACGCGGTACGTCCGAGCAGGGCATGATAGCCGCTGCTTAATGGAACTATGTCGAAGATTAACTCCTCGCTTCGGAAGTTATCCGGGGATCCGAAGACCACTTCCAGTGTAACTGAGCCTGTACAATTGGCTTCTAAACCTGGTATGACGCCTTTAAAGGTCGTCTTGGTAGGTTTAATCCTTGAGGGGTCTATGCCCATTTTGCACACTGTATCCTGATAAAGCAGGTTCAGGCTGCTGCCGCCATCCATCAGAACTCTGGTGAGGTGAAATCCATCAACGATTGGGTCTAAGACCAATGCGGCGAATCCGCCGTGGCGGATGCTGGTGGGGTGGTCCCTTCGGTCAAAAGTGATCGGGCAGGAGGACCATGGATTGAACTTCGGGGCAACTGGCTCTATCGCGTATACATCCCTGAGTGCACGCTTCCGCTCCCTTTTGGGTATGTGCGTTGCATATATCATGTTCACCGTCTGCACCTGTGGGGGGAAACCCTTCTGTCCTCTATTGTTCGGCGGTCGGGTCTCTTCCTCGTCATCGCTATGCAGCCCCTTGTCATTGTTTTCGGCAATTAACTTGCCTGCCTGCTTGAATACCCAACAGTCCCTGTTGGTGTGGTTGGCTGGTTTTTCGGGGGTGCCGTGTATCTGGCACGAGTGGTCAAGTATTCGGTCCAAATTGGACGGACCCGGAGTTGTTCTTTTGAATGGCTTTTTCCGCTGACCGGGTTTAGAGCCTCTGAATCCGGCATTGACTGTCGTATCCTCACTATTGTCGCTGTTAATGCGGCATTTGTTTTTGTTACGACGCAACCTGTCATTACGGTCCTTGATATCCGGACTGCCAGAATTTTTGCTGAGGTTGTTGCTGCGTGCTAGCCAGCTGTCCTCACCCGCGCATAAGCGGGTCATGAGTGATGTGAGGCTGTCATGGATTTCGGCTTTTCCTGTCCCAGGTGCCGGGCAAGCCACTCGTCGCGGAAATTGTGCTTGAAGGCCGCGAGGGCCTCCGCATCCGGACAGTCGACGATTTGGTTTTTCTTGGTTAAGAATCATGTCCAGAATTATCTGGCCGATTCGTCTCGCTGCTGAATTATGTGGCTTAGGTCATCAGCTTCTGGTGGTCGCACATACGTTCCTTGGAAGTTATCGAGGAATGCGGATTCCAGGTCTTCCCAACTCCCAATTGACTCTGCTGGCAAGCTGTTAAGCCAATGCCGGGCTGGTCCTTTAAGCTTGAGGGGGAGATATTTGATGGCGTGAAGATCGTCACCGCGGGCCATGTGGATGTGAAGGAGATAGTCTTCGATCCAAACCGCGGGGTCTGTTGTGCCTTCATAAGATTCAATATTCATGGGTTTAAACCCTTCGGGGATTTGATGATCCATTACTTCATCTGTGAAGCATAGTGGGTGTGCGACGCCTCTGTACTGGGCGATATCACGACGGAGCTCAAAAGAGCTTTGTCTGTTTCGTTCGGCCCGGCCGGACTTACTATGTCCGGCGCGACGGTTGTCGTCACGTATCATGGGGCGCCCATGCGATCCATAGATCGATCTTGATTGTCTTGCCCTATCCTCCAATATATCTCGCAAGTCCGGAGGGTTCCCCTGTGGCCTTGTGCTTTTCGAGCGATGCTGGGGTACGGGTCTAGTGAAGGGCCTAGAGGCCTCTCTATCGCAACCACGGGGTGGTCGGTCCGCCGTATTGTCTCCTGGTGACGCGGGTTCATACGCCTCCTCCTCTAATCGGGGGAGCAGCTTGCATTTAGGGTAGCTTTTGGAGGGGCGTTCGACCTCATGCTCTTCGGCCGCGAGGACTTCAGTCCATCTGTCGGCTAGCAGATCTTGATCAGCCCTAAGCTATTGCTACTTTTTCTTGAGGCTGTTCGCCGTGGCCATAAGCCTGCGTTTAAAACACTCTTGTTCGACGGGATCCTCAGGCACGACGAATTCATCGTCGTCGAGGCTTGCCTCGTCTCCGGAGGGAGGCATATAATCCTCTACCTCTTCTTCTGCTGCTCTCTCATGAGGGCTGGCGTTCCGTCCTCCTGCGCTGGATCTTGCTGGAGTGGATTTTCTTCGGCATTGTCCGGTGTATTATTATCTCTGGTGCCGGAATCTTCATTCTTGTTGTGGTGGGATTTAGAGCGGCGCCGCTGACGCCGGCGCTTGGGCTGTTTCTTGGAGGGGTCATCCTCCACTGTTCCTTCGTCGTTCCCATCCTTTGGGATATCCACCATGTATATGTCATATGATGAGGTGGCTTTCCAGTGCCCGGTGGGTGCTAGTTCTTGGTCGTCTCCGGCATCGTCGTCCATGCCTTCGATGTCTTCGGAGTCGTAGTCTGCATGTCGGTTAGATCGTCGACAGTGGCTACCAAGTGGGTGGTGGCTGGGCTTTGAATTTCTTCGTCGTCCGCATCCCAACCGTCTTGACCGCGGTCCGGCCAGGGCTCTCCTAATAACGAGAGATACTTTAGAGAACTCAAGATGTCGCCGAAAGGTGAGTGTTGAAAGATGTCCGCTGCGGTGAATTCCATGATCGGCGCCCAATCGGATTCGATCGGAGGGGGCGCGAGAGGTTCGGAGTTCGGCAAGGAGTCCGACACCTCGGAGTCACAAGCTTCATGAGGGACAAGGTCAGTGTTCGGCTCTATCGCCGTAGAGGTTGCAGCCCCTGAGGCGGTGTCTAGCCATCCATCCTCGATCTGCGCAGCCGGCTCCGAATTAAAGATCGGAGCGGGTTCGAGTGCGGCCTCCAGGGTACTGTCAGGCTGCAGAGCTAAATCATGCTCGCCGTGACAGTGTGGCACGCTCGGCTGTGGCTCGAATCCATCGAGGATCAAGTCCCCGCGGATGTCAGCCGTGAAGTTCAAACTTCCAAATCTGACCTGACGGCCAGGGGTGTAGCTTTCGATCTGCTCCAGTTGGCCAAGCGAATTGGCCCGCAGTGCAAAGCCGCCGAATACGAAGATCTGTCCGGGGAGGAAGGTCTCACCCTGGACTGCGTCATTGATGATGATCAAAGAAGCCATCGAGCCTATCGGTGACGACATAGAGGAACTCTCAATGAAAGCACCAATGTCGGTGTCAAAACCGGCGGATCTCGGGTAGGGGGTCCCGAACTGTGCGTCTAGGCGGATGGTAACAGGAGACAAGGGACATGATGTTTTACCCAGGTTCGGGCCCTCATGATGGAGGTAAAACCCTACGTCCTGCTTGATTAATATTGATGATGTGTGTTACAGGAGTGGATCTACCACGAGATCAAGGAGGCTAAACCCTAGAAGCTAGCCTATGGTATGATTGTTGTTCGTCCTACGGACTAAAGCCATCCAGTTTATATAGACACCGGAGAGGGCTAGGGTTACACAGAGTCGGTTACAATGGTAGGAGATCTACATATCTGTATCGCCAAGCTTGCCTTCCATGCCAAGGAAAGTCCCATCCGGACACGGGACGAAGTCTTCAATCTTGTATCTTCATAGTCTTGGAGTCCGGCCGACGATGATAGTTCGGCTATCCGAACACCCCCTAGTCCGGAACTCCCTCACTTAGCATACAGAATATTCAGGCCACTACCACCATCCATCAAAACCTTGGTCAGTCGGGTGCCTCCCACGACTGGGTCGACCACTAGTGCTTGCCGCCCAGGGGTGGCTATGCGTGTCGGGTGGTCGGACTAGTCGAATGTAATGTTTTTTTAACCACTTCAAATACTATGGTGTTGCCGGAGCAACCATGTTCACCTCTATGTTAATGACCTTCAGTCGAATTTTGCTCTCGATATCGGCAAAAATCACCAAGGTGGCATTGACATTGGGGTAACCTTCATCATCATCCTTATCTTCTTCTTCCTTCTCGGACTCTTTGTCCTTATCACCGGGTTTACTTTCTCGGAAGTTCTGGATTAGGAGTCGACATTGTCGAGTGGTATGTTTGGGGAGAATCATGTTCCCCTCCTCATCCTTCTTGGTGTGAATATGACACGACAAATCCATCACATCATTTCCTTCTTGGTCCTTCACCTTCTTAGGGATCCAAGGCCCTTTGGGAATCCCTTTGAACTTTCCTTGATTCAACACTACTGCCTCGGCAGGACCTGCTGCCTCAGCCTTTCACTTATGCTTCCGACCGGAATTTCCTCCTCCGGTGTCCTGGGCGACTGTTTTCTGCTTATCGTTCTAGAGTCAGTCCTCCTCTTCGATGCTAGCGTACTTGTTGGCAATCTCCATCATCTGAGTCAAAGAGATCTCCAGTCCGACTGAACTTCAGATTGAGCTCTCTATAGCGAACGCCTTCCTTGAAGGCACAGACTGCTTGGTGATCTGACACATTCTCCACTGTGTTGTGCAGAGTGATCCATCTCTGGATATAGTCTCTCAAGGTTTCATTCGGTTTCTGCACGCAATGTTGCAACTCCGGTAGACTAGCAGGTCTCTTGCAGGTGCCCTCAAATGTTCTGGTGAACACTCGAGCTAACTCATCGCAACTCAAAATGCTCCCAGGGGCCAACTGATTCAGCCAAGCCCTGGCAGAACCTTCGAGCATCAGAGGAAGGTGCTTTATGGCCACCTCATCGCTGCCGCCACCAATGTGCACAGCCACTCGGTAGTCTTCAAGCCAAGTTTCGGGCTTCGACTGTCCTATGAACTTACTGACACCAGTCGCTAGTCTGAAGTTATGAGGAATCTCAACGGCTCTGATGGCTCTTCCGAAACACTCTGGGCCGGAAACATGGACTCTGCTTCCACTAGGTCTGTCCTGGTCCAGCCCTTCTCTGTATGCTCTATTCTGGTCGACCAAACCCTGCACAAGGACGGACCTTGCGTCGAAGCCGGGCTCTCTGGGCTTGACTGGAACTCTGCAGTCGTTCCCATACGGACCCTGTCATCATATCGCCAGGGTGCGTATGACCCGTCCCTCGGAAGGGGCAAAGGCGCTCGACGGTGGTTGTCGTGGGCGTACTCACGATCCTATTCTCCATGAGCTCTTCCCAGGTGCCGATCCTGGCGGTGATCACGAACTCCATGCCGCAAAGGTGACCTAGGACTGTGTGCTGAATGAACGGTGTCTGCTCTTACTGATCTGTTGTGGATTCTGTTCCACGACTGGGACACAACAGAGTTCTGGTCTCCTGCTGCTCGGAGCAGCTCTCTCATCTGTTCCAAGCCTCTTCCAGCCTCCGAATGGGACGGCAGAATGGACTTTGCGATACGCACATCAGCTACAAGATTCTGAATCGATGTGCGGAATTTCTGAGTTTCCGGTGGACACAATTGCCGTGGACGTCAACTAGACTCGGGGATCAGTCGACGAGCACGCGTGTCGAGAGAATGTTGGAGATTCTCCAAACGAATGCGCTCAGCCAGCGTGGCCAGGCGCACTGCCTCCAAGGCCCAGGCCTCAGCGGTTTCCCCTATGATGGGGGTCTAGAGGGCCTCCAGGTTGCGGCGATGCAGCTCCACTCTCTGCTGCGAACTGAGAGGTTGGGGCTGATACTCCTCATGGCCGAATGACGGGCCGTCGCTTATACCGCCGTCTCCGTTATGACGAAAACCAGGCGGACCGCGATGGGAGTCGACCATGAGGACCTCCGCCGTGGGGTCACAACTCCCGCTCTTAGAAAAGGTATCTGCAAAATCAGTCGACAGGTCGACCGATCTGCTAGGAAA
>NC_041391.1:475669561-475684671 GCF_002162155.2 Triticum dicoccoides | reverse complement strand
GGGGGGGGTGAACGCCTGACGAGCCACCACGTGTCTCACCCACCGCTGGAGCCGCGAACGCTGTCGGTGGGAAACAACACCTATGGGATCACAAGAATCCCTACTATGGTTGCCGGGGCGCAGGGCTGTGAGAAGCGCGGGATTAGCAGTCAGCACAAGGATCGTTTACCCAGGTTCGGGCCGCGAGGATGCGTAAAACCCTAATCCTGCTTTGGTGGATGTATTGAGTGTACTTGAGCTCTTGAACTAGCTATGGTGGCCGCGTGGTTCAAAAGAGCCGAATCCCCCTCCAGTACACCATGGGCCTCCTTTTATAGTCGAAAGGGGCTACCACAGTGGCACACAGCAGGTGGAAAGGCCTACAGTGCTATGAGCTTATCGCTCGTATTACAGGACAAGGCGCATTTAATGCGTAGCTTAGGTCTCCTCTTGCTTTATCGGGGACGGGAGCAAGGCCCGTCCCGTCCGTCGCTGCTCCTCCTTGCTTTGACACGCGCCCTAGTCAGCGATGCGTGTGGTGCCATGTAGGAAGGCAAGCAGCTGAGGTGGCGCAGTGGTGGAGCCTCCATGAAGATCTGCATGCCGCCACACAGGTGTGTGCTGAGTTGGCCTGGAAGCTGCATGTTGCCATGTAGGTGCCTGCTCAGCTGGTTGGGCTGGCAGCTGCATGTGAACGGCAGTGGAGACTTGGTTGGCGAGGCCCTGGCAGTGGCCCCACTGACGAATTTGGCAAGGGCCTTGAGGGGTGCCCCGGCAAGGGTCTTGCCGTGGTGCACTGTCGTCCCCGACAGGGATCTTGCCGGGGGTCTTGCGGGTTTCTTTGACAAGGATCTTGAATATTCTTTGTCTTCACAAAGATCTGCATGCCACCATGAAGGTGCCTCCCGAGCCCTGGCCCAACGTAGTTGATGGTGTTGGAGACCGTGGGTTCGAGGGTGGCTCACTCCGCTGGTGTGGGCGAGTCGCCCCGGCAAGGGCCTTGCCGGGGCTGTTGAGGCTGCCACGACAATGGTCTTGCCGGGGAAACCTGCTTCGTCCATCTGCTCTCTTTGGTGTTGCGCGGATTGTTTTTGTGTTTGTGGCTCTGATTTCCTGTCTCTGCCCTGCTTAAGTGTGGCCGTGGGCGCGGCTTTGAATGCCCGTGCACAAATAAGGGGTACAAAAGAGCGCCCCTATTTTATTACACCGACAAATGCTCAGACCGCTTGTGGGGGCGTCCAGCAGAGTGAGACGACGACGCGATGACCGACTGGTACGGGGAAGACGACTGCGGAAGGAGGACACCGTAGGAACTCGCACGGAAGTTCGACGAGCCACGAACTGGGAGAGCCTTAACATCGAGGGGGTCCTCCTGGAGCCAGGCGGAGTCGTCGGCTACGAAAGTGAGCGCGCTGAGTCGGAACTCGTGGCCCATGGCCAAACCGCCGCCGAAACTCGTGCTGATGAAGATCAAAAAAAATGCAACCTCGCCAGAAGTCGCTAAGACGCTTTGCCCCACGGTGGGCGCCAACTGCCATGGTTCTAAGTCTGACAGTAAGTATAGGGGGTACGAATGAGGTGGCAAGGTCCTAGCTACGGCGAGATTGTACGCAAGTGTTTACGAGTTCAGGCCCCTCTCGGAGGAGGTAAAAGCCCTACGTCTCGGTGCTCTGAGGCGGTCAAGTGGATTATGGGAGTGTGTGTTACAGGCGGTGCGAACCCTTGTCCCAAAGGAGGGGGTGGCTTATATAGAGTGCGCTAGGACCCCAACCATCCCCCATTACAAGGAGTTCAATGTACATAAAGACAGGGCGTTACTGATAACGCCAGCCATAAGTGCTATTAATGGTCTTAAAGACTACGGAGTGAACGCCCGACCGTTGCCGTTCTGAGTGACTCTTGGTCTTCAGTAGGTCAAGTGGTTTCTTGTATGGTCGAGTGACATCAGGAAGGAGGGGTACCCGAGTGATTGATTGGTCGAGAGGATTGCACTGGACGCCTTCACTGGGCACTCCTTGTTGTCTCTTGGGATTCTTTGCTTCTAGGGTAGTGACCTTGGGTAGGGCGCATAGGCGAGGCCTATGACCCTACGCTAGGTCTATATCATCATCAGTCGTCCTCATGAATGTTCACTTCATGTTCTAGTTTCACCTCAGGTACTCCTAGCCTCTTCTTCAGGTCTTCATTTTTGTCCAGTAGCACACCAATTTCCTCTTCATATCCATCGTGGGTTGCCTTGAGTTCCTCTTCTAGCTCGATATTCCTGGTCATCACCTTCTTGGTCTTCTTCATGATAGCGCACGTCTGATTCTCATATCGACGAATGTGTTGATCCGTCTCCTTATGTATGCTACAATAAATCCATCCTTCATGGTGCGAGTCATCTCCCATTGCTCATCCCGACGGCCACATATTTGGTAGACGGTGTCTTCAAGATCCTTGTTGAACACCTCGCAAATGCGTCCAAAAGTGATATGGGTGGCCATGCTCTTCGATAAGCTCCAAGTTGGTGCATCCAAGGTAACTCTCGATGGGCTTGGTAGTGTGTGCAAAAGTCCTTCCCGGAACAGGAACTTTGATCCTCCAGCGCTCCTCTTCTGGTAAGGTTGCAGTGAACGTTCTGGTGAAGCTTGGTAGGCCGATGTTCAGGTATTTCGTGACTTCCTTCAAGTGTCGTCCGAAAGGGGTGTCGTCATCCGACTGAGTGAACTTGATCTTGTGGTCTGACATCTATAGTGTAGAAATAGAGGAGGATTAGAAATGAATAGAGAAGAGTATCATGTGACTTTTCCTAGTGGTCATGTCCTACAGTGAGAGCGTGCTCTGATACCATCTTGTAGCGACTCGATCCCAATAGATTGAAGTCTCTGTGCTTAAGTGTCATCCCTGGATCGGTATGCTGGCACACACAGTACTTGAGGATTTATAACAGAGTTCAATCACACACTTATTAGATCGAGGTCCTCATAAAGAGTATTTATTACAAAAATATGACTAAAGGCCAACTAAGATAAAATAACTGCGAAACCTTCGAAGATAAATGAGTCCATCAACTCCACGGCAAAACTGAGTGCACAACAACGACCTAGCTCACCTTAATCTTTGTCGGAAAACTCTGCAACATTAGACGTTGCAGCTGTGTAGGTTAGCACATGGAATATGCTAGAAAAGTCACACTATAGATCAATGAATGAAAAGACTATATCTATATGCATATTTGGCTGGTGGAGGCTCTAAGTTTAATTTTTGCATAAAGCTAGTTTTTCCCTACAACAAAAGAATAAATTTTATTTACTACCAAGTTTGTGCCATTATTGAGAAGGTTCCTCTAACTCAATACCAAAATTACCAAGTATAATCAATGAACCCAATACATTAACTAAAGAGTGATGAGATTAACAAATAATTCACTTCCAGATACTCAAATTTTCCATAACCGGGGACACGGCTAATCATGATTAGTTTGTACACTTTGCAGAGGTTTGCACACTTTTCCCCACAAGACTCGACCACCTCCATGATCGGAAGATCGGGACATAGCCTTTCTGATGTATTTACTATTTACTCTGGGTAGACCGGTACACCTACTTTCCCCTACATCTGCTAGTCTACCACTAAAAGAGGTCACACAACTTACTCAACTATGCCAGAGCACATAATGGCTTGTGGATGCACACGGAAGTTTCTAGGCATGAAATATCATATGATCCCTTTGAGCCTGGGTGACGGACCTAGGGTAATCACACGGGTACTCCGGGATTCCCTTGGGCAAGCACTGGTTTCTCTAGGTGCCCCAAACAATCCACCAAGATGTGTATTAAAGTTGCCACCTTAATTTTCCCTTAGTTACTATTACTCTCGCAACTTTCATGAATCTCACTTACCAATCCCCGTCTACAAGCATGGCTAAGCAATTTATGAGCATAACGTATATTCCCGGGGTGATAAAAGGTAATAGGTTCCTACCTCATGAACTACACAACAAAACCACATGTTCCCAATCCTACTCACGCAATCTTTGAGGGTGAAACTAATGCATACTAAAAACTGAGTATAAAGGAGTATGATCAAAGTGTAACTTGCCTTGCTGACGATTGGAAAACTCTAGAGATTCATAGTAGCAAGCTTCGCACTCTAGAAAATCTTTCGTAAACAAACAATAGAATACATAAGCACTCAAGCAAAAGATGCAAAGGAAATCAAAGAAAAAGATTAGGCAAACTCAAAAACAAGCAAATAACTTCCTTAAACAAAATACAATTTTTAACAGTACCATAATTATGTCGATTAGATCTTAACAGAAAGTTTATGTCAAGAGCTTCGATTCGCAAAAAAGAATCAACTAAAACGGAATTACGAAACTCAAATTACAATCAAAAGAAGTTCTAATACAAATCTGTTTGGATTCAAATTCTGAAACTTTCAAAAATACTTTTACGTTGGTTTACTGGATAGATGAGATCATGTTGGATATTTTGGCATTGGTTTCATCGAATTTGGACAACCGAGCAGAGAGTTGTGCTAGTTTGAAAAACAGGGGCTAAACTATAAATAAAATACTAGCGGGTAGGTCCCTGGCAGAAAAGAAAAGAACTTACGAACGAATGTTCGCTACAGAATCTTAAAGAATGAAAATTGTTCGCTACATAGGGTAAACAAACGAACGTTCACTAAATAAAAAACTTTTTTTAAAAACGCACTCGATCTGGATCGTCCGATCCAAATCGTACGGACGAGAGGGAGGCGGGGTTACCGCGTCGGCGGCGAGGAAGACGGCGGCGTCGACTTCGGGCTCGGGAGGGGCAGTGGCATCGATGGTCGGCGGTTACTCGAGACGGGGCTGCGGTAGACGGCGGTGACGGGTGCGGCGGATGGCGGCGGCGGCTGCGAGGGAGGGCGGTGGCGGCTGCGACTCGATGAGGAGAGAGGGGGTCCGGGGCGGCGCCTTATAAAGGCCAGGGGGCGGCAGTGGCTTGGCCGAGGGGGCAAGGCGGAGATGGTGTCCGAGGCGGACACGTCGGCGGCGGCGCGCGGCGGCCGGACTCTGGCTCGGGGTCGGCTGCGTCGCACGGCTGGGCTGGGCCGGCCCAGTTCGGAGGGGAAGTTTTTTTTAAAACAATTTTCCAGAGAAATAAAAATACAAAAAACTAAAATAAATATATATCCAAAAATAACAGAAAAATTCACATAATTCTATGGCTTTATTATTAACCTTGTGAACATTTTTCTAGGCCTAAATTCCTAATTTAAAAACAAACTTTTTACTACTAATAAACACCGCAATAAAATAAAAAACATCCTGCAAATATAATGAAATAAAATATTCAAAAATTCAAATTCAATTTCCAATATTTCTTTGCTGTTTTCGAAGAAGTCCTTTTATCTCCTCTCTTTATTTTATTTATTTGCAATAATTGGAAAAGATTTTTGAATAAAACAATTTGATCCAATTCTCCAAATTTTGAAAATTCAAAAGTGAATTTTTGGGAAACATCCAACTCTCTCAATTGGTCCTTGAGTTGCTTAAGGTTTCAAGGATCAAAATCCAAATAAACAAATAAAGGAAAAAATGCATAAATCATGGATGCATATGAATGGTCTATAAATAACATCCAAATTGAAAATTGGGATGTTACATCACCAATGAAGACTACTCCATCTCACGTGATGATCGGACATGGTTTAGTTAATTTGGATCACATATCATTTAGATGACTAGAGGGATGTCTATCTAAGTGGGAGTTCTTAAGTAATATGATTAATTGAACATAATTTATCATGAACTTAGTCCTGATAGTTTTTGCATATCTATGTTGCATATCAATGGCCCGTGTTACCATTCCTTTGAATTTCAATGCGTTCCTAGAGAAAGCTAGTTGAAATATGATGGTAGCAACTACACATATTGGGTCTGTAACTTGAGGATTATCCTCATTGCTGCACAAAAGAGTTATGTCCTTGATGCACCGCTAGGTGTACCACCTGCCCTAGCAACTGCAGACATTGTGAATGCCTGGCAGTCGCGTGTTGATGACTACTCATTAGTTCAGTGTGCCATGCTTTACGGCTTAGAATCAGGACTTCAAAGACGTTTGAACATCATGGACCATATGAGATGTTCCAAGAGTTGAAGTTAATATTTCAAGAAAATGCTCGAGTTGAGAGATATCAAGTCTCCAACAAGTTCTGTAACTGCAACATGGAGCAGAACAGTTCTGTTAGTGAGCACATACTCAGAATGTCTGGGTACCATAATCACTAGAGTCAGCTGGGAGTTAATCTTCCAGATGATTGTGTCATTGACAGAGTTCTTCAATCACCGCCACCAAGCTACAAAGGCTTCATGATGAACTACAATATGCAAGGGATGGAAAAGATTATTCCCGAGCTCTTTGCGATGCTAAAGGCCGCGGAGGTAGAAATCAAAAAGAAGGATCAAGTGTTGATGGTTAATAAGACCACTGGTTTCAAGAAGAAGGGCAAGGGTAAAAAGAAGGGGAACTTCAAGAAGACTGACAAGCAAGTTGTCACTCCTGGAAAGAAACCCAATGTTGGACCCATGCCTAAAACTACGTGCTTCTACTGCAAAGGGACTAGTCACTAGAAGCGGAACTGCCCCAGATATATTTGATATACATGTTATTGATGTGTACCTTACTAATTCTCGTAGTAGTGCCTGTGTATTTGATACTGGTTCGGTTGCTCATATTTGTAACTTGAAGCAGGGACTACGGACCAAACAAAGATTGGCTAAGGACGAGGTGATGATGCGCGTCAGAAATGGTTCCAAGGTTGATGTGATCATCGTCGGCACGCTACCTCTACATCTACCTTCGGGACTAGTTTTAGACCTAAATAATTTTTATTTGGTGCCAGCATTGAGCATGAACATTTTATCTGGATCTTGTTTAGTGCGAGACGGTTATTCATTTAAATCAGAGAATAATGGTTGTTCTATTTATATGAGTAATATCTTTTATGGTCATGCACCCTTGAAGAGTGGTCTATTTCTGTTGAATCTTGATCGTGATGATACACATATTCATAATATAGATGCAAAAAGATGCAAAGTTGATAATGATAGTGCAACTTATTTGTGGCACTATCGTTTGGGTCATATCGGTGTAAAGCGCATGAAGAAACTCCATAAATATGGACTATTGGAATCACTTGATTATGAATCATTTGATACTTTTGAACCGTGCCTTATGGGCAAGATGACTAGAACTCCGTTCTCCAGAACAATGGAACGAGCTAGTGACTTATTGGAAATAATACATACTGATGTATGCGGTCCGATGAGTGTTGATGCTCGTGGCGGGTATCATTATTTTCTGACCTTCACTGATGATTTAAGCAGATATGGGTATATCTACTTAATGAAACACAAGTCTGAAACATTTGAAAAGTTCAAATAATTTCAGAGTGAAGTGGAGAATCATTGTAACAAGGAAATAAAGTTTCTGTGATCTAATCGTGGAGGAGAATATTTGAGTTATGAGTTTGGCCTTCATTTAAAACAACGTGGAATAGTTTCACAACTCACGCCACCTAGAACACCACAGCGTAATGGTGTGTCCGAACATCGTAACTGCACTTTATTGGATATGGTGCGATCTATGATGTCTCTTACCGATTTGCCACTATCATTTTGTGGTTATGCATTAGAGACAGTTGCATTCATTTTAAATAGGGAACCATCAAAGTCCATTGAGATGACACCGTATGAACTGTGGTTTGGCAACAAACCTAAGTCATCGTTTCTTAAAGTTTGGGGATGCGATGCTTATGTTAGAAGGCTTCAGCCCGATAAGCTCGAAACCAAATTGGAGAAATGTGTCTTCATAGGATACCCTAAGGAAACAATTGGGTACACCTTCTACCACAAGTCCGAAGGCAAGATGTTTGTTGCTACGAACGGAACCTTTCTAGAGAAGGAGTTTCTCTCGAAAGAAGTGAGTGGGAGGAAAATAGAACTTGATGAGGTAATTGTACCTGCTCTCAATTTGGAATGTAGCTCATTCGAGAAATATGTTCCCATGATGTCTACACCAACTGGAGAGGAAGCTAATGATAATGATCATGAAACTATAGATCAAGTTACTACGGAACCTCATAGGTTTGGCAGAGCATGATCCGCACGAGAGTGGTATGGTAATCCTGTTCTGGAGGTCATGTTACTTGACCATGAAGAACCTACAAACTATGAAGAAGCTATGATGAGCCTAGATTCCAATAAATGGCTTGAGGCCATGAAATCTGAGATGGGATCCACGTATGAGAACAAAGTGTGGACTTTGATGGATCTGCCCGATGATCAGCGACCCATAGAGAATAAATGGATCTTCAACAAGAATATTGACGATGATGGTAATGTTACTGTCTATAAAGCTTGACTTGTTGGAAAGGGTTTTTGACAAGTTCAAGGAGTTGACTATGATGAGAGTTTCTCACCCGTAGCGATGCCTAAGTTAATCTGAATCATGTTAGCAATTGCCGCATTTTATGATTATGAAATCTGGCAAATGGATGTCAAAACTGCATTCCTTAATGGATTTCTTAAAGAGGAGTTGTATATGATGCAACCAGAAGGTTTTGTCGATCCTAAAGGTGCTAACAAAGTGTGCAATTGCCGCATTTTATGATTATGAAATCTGGCAAATGGATGTCAAAACTACATTCCTTAATGGATTTCTTAAAGAAGAGTTGTATATGATGCTACCAGAAGGTTTTCTCGATCCTAAATGTGCTAACAAAGTGTGCAAGCTCCACCGATCCATTTACGGACTGGTGCAAGCATCTCGGAGTTGGAATATACGCTTTGATGAGGTGATCAAAGCATATGGTTTTATAGAGACCTTTGGAGAAGCCTGTATTTACAAGAAAGTGAGTGGGAGATCTATAGAATTTCTAATATTGTATGTGGATGACATACTGTTGATTGGAAATGATGTAAAATTTCTGAATAGCATAAAATGATACTTGAATAAGAGTTTTTCAATGAAAGACCTAGGTGAAGTTGCTTATATATTGGGATCAAGATCTATAGAGATAGATCAACACGCTTGATAGGACTTTCACAAAAGCACATACCTTGATAAAGTTTTGAAGAACTTCAAAATGGATCAGTCAAACAAAGGGTTCTTGCCTGTGTTACAAGGTGTGAAGTTGACTCAGACTCAATGCCTAACCACTGCAGAAGATAGAGAGAAAATGAAAGTCATTCCCTATGCTTCAGCCATAGGTTCTATCATCTATGCTATGCTATGTACCAGACCTGATGTGTGCCTTGCTATAAGTTTAGCAGGGAGGTACCAAAGTAATCCAGGGGTGGGTCACTGGACAACGGTCAAGAACATCCTGAAGTACCTGAAAAGGACTAGGGATATATTTCTCGTTTATGGTGGTGACAAAGAGCTTATCGTAAGTGGTTACGTCGATGCTAGCTTTGACACTGATCCGGATGGTTCTAAATCACAATCCGGATACATATTTTTGTTGAATGGTGGACCTATCAGTTGATGCAGTTCCAAGCAGAGCATCTTGGCAGGATCTACGTGTGAAGCAGAGTACATAGCTGCTTCGGAAGCAGCTAATGAAGGAGTCTGGATGAAGGAGTTCATATCCGATATAGGTGTTATAACTAGTGCATCGGGTACAATGAAAATATTTTGTGATAATACTGGAGCAATTGCCTTGGCAAAGGAATCCAGATTTCACAAAAAGACCAAACAATCAAGAGACGCTTCAACTCCATCCAAGATTTGGTCAAGGAGGGAGACATAGAGATTTGCAAAATACATACGGATCTAAATGTTGTAGACCCGTTGACTAAGCCTCTTCCACGAGCAAAACATGATCAACACCAAGAACCCATGGTGTTAGATTCATTACAATGTAATCTAGATTATTGACTCTAGTGCAAGTGGGAGACTGAAGGAAATATGCCATAGAGGGAATAATAAAGTTGTTATTTTATATTTCCTTATTCATGATAAATGCTTCTTATTCATGCTAGAATTGTATTAACCGGAAACTTGATACATGTGTGAATTCATAGACAAAACTACATGTCCCTAGTACGCCTCTACTAGACTAGCTCATTGATCAAAGATGGTTAAGTTTCCTAGCCATGGACATGTGTTGTCATTTGATGAATGGGATCACATCATTAGGAGAATGACATGATGGACAAGACCCATCCATTAGCTTAGCATAATTATTGTTCAGTTTTATTGCTACCGCTTTCTTCATGTCAAATATATATTCGTCCGACTATGAGATTATGCAACTCGCGGACACCGGAGGAATACCTTGTGTGCTATCAAACATCACAACATAACTGGGTGATTATAAAGATGCTCTATAGGTATCTCCGAAGGTGTTTGTTGGGTTGGCATAGATCGAGATTAGGATTTGTCACTCCGAGTATCAGAGAGGTATCTCTAGGCCCTCTCGGCAATGCACATCATATGAAGCCTTGCAAGCAATGTGACTAATGAGTTAGTTACGGGATGATGCACTACGTAACGAGTAAAGAGACTCGCCGGTAACGAGATTGAACTAGGTATGAAGATACCAACGGTCGAATCTCGGGCAAGTAACATACCAATGACAAAGGGAATAACGTATGCTGACATTGTGGTTCAACCGATAAAGATCTTCGTAGAATATGTGGGAACCAATATAAGCATCTAGGTTCCACTATTGGTTATTGACCGGAGAGGTGTCTCGGTCATGTCTACATAGTTCTCAAACCCATAGGGTCCGCACGCTTAACGTTCGATGATGATATGTATTATATGAGTTATGTGTTTTGGTGTCCAAAGGTTGTTCGGAGTACCGGATGAGATCACAGATAAGACGAGGAGTCTCGAAATGGTCGAGAGGTAAAGATCGATATATTGGAAGGTTATATACGGACACCAGAATGGTTCCGAAAAGATTCCGGAATTTTTCGGAGTACCGGGAGGTTACCGGAACCCCCTGGAAAGTTAATGTGCCTCATGGGCCATAGTGGAGAGGAGCAGGCAGGCCACAAGAGGTGGTAGCCCCCATGGCAGTCCGAATTGGACAAGGGGTGGGGGGGGGGCGCGGCCCTCCTTTCCTTTTCCCTCTCCTCCTCTTTCCCCTTTCCCCTCTCCATAGGAAGGAAGGGGGGAGCCAACTAGGACTAGGAGTCCTAGTGGGACTACCCCCACTTGGCGCGCCCCTAGGGCCGGCTGGCCTCCCCTCTCCTCCTTTATATAAGGGTGCAGGGGCACTCCAAAGGCACATAAATTGTCTTAGTCGTGTGCGGTGCCCCCTCCACCGTTTACTCCTCCGGTTATATTGTCGTAGTGCTTAGGCGAATCCCTGCGCAGATCACATCACCAACACCGTCATCACGCTGTCGTGCTGACGGAACTCATCGACTCCTTCGTGCCTCTACTGGATCAAGAGTTCGAGGGACGTCATCGAGCTAAACATGTGCAGAACTCGAAGGTGTCGTACATTCAGTACTTGATCGGTTGATTCGAGAAGACGTTCGACTACATCAACCAAGTTAAGTTAACACTTCCGCTTTCGGTCTACGAGGGTACATGGACACACTCTCCCCTCTCATTGCTATGCATCTCCTAGATAGATCTTGTGTGAGTGTAGGATTTTTTTTGAAATTGCATGCTACGTTCCCTAACACGAGGGAAGGCCTTATTTGCAAATGTGGAGAGGGGTGTGGGTATATTTTTGCAAAATTGCCATAGTTTCCTTCTTATCCGTTAGATATAATTTGGACGACCTATATTGTAGGATGGAAGACACACCATCATCACCAACCCTATTTTTTATAAGAGTAGAGACACGTAGACATGATGCGCACAGAGGAATTTTATCACTTCACGTTGTTACGTACTACTAGTACCTACTCCCTCCTTCTGGTTCATTACTAGTACTCCCTTCGTCCTGGCTTATTGGTCCCCTTTGTGCTCAATTCATGGGCTCGTTTTCCTCAAGAAGTCTTTACCAACGTATTAATATCGGGAATGCTTGTGTGAACAATGAATGATTAAGCCTTGCATGCAACATTTTGACAAAGCATTAACTTATGAAGATGTGAATGTGAGGGAGTACTACCTCGTGCATGCATGCAACAGTCACATATACACATGGATGCAAAATGCGCGCGACGCCCTAATGCATGCATGCCCGAGCACATGACTAAGCACACACGGTCACGCTCAAGTGCTCAACCTACACGTGCATGCACACACATACTTAGCCAGGGTGATCTAGTGACCGTATAAACACCGGAAAATGTATATATTGACCACAATGAGCGTATTATGAAGTCCACTGACCGTATTATTACAAATATACAGTGACAGACAATGCATTTGTCTTGTTTCAAATTAAGCCATATTAACCGGAAAGGAGGCAGTATGGACTAGCATTACTTTGTTGTGTCCCGTCAACTTGTAGAACAAGGAGAAGCTTGCAGGACAGGAGAAGCTTGCGCGCGGTGGCTCGCAGGACAAGGAGAAACTTTTTGCTAATGCAAGCTCTCCCTCGCTCAGGCGGTGGACGTGCAACAGTTAATTCGGTGTCAGATTGCCAGAGGCATACACTATACTAGTACCATTATTATTCGACTTCCCAAAGAGGCGAACAACCAAGCGCAAAGTTTACTACTTTGAGTACTAGTATTATGTAGTACTACTAGAACTACTATACATGTATGTACTACTAGGAACCGCATGGTGGAGCATCTGCACTCTTATTTTGTTTTAATCTGTGATAAAGCAATCTTCAACACATTTGGTTCTCTTGGAGGGTTCTCACATGTGATAATGGAAGTTGATTGCATGGAACACTCACCACAATTCTCGCTGAATTCTGGTTCCTATCCTGTTAGAAATAGGAGCGCTTAGCAACATTTTCTCTTTTTTTTGTTATTCAGCATGTAAACAGGCTAGTAGACCTTTCGGCGCATCTTTGTGCGAACCGTGCTTACTGCACTTTGAATGTGATCGAGAGCTGGCTTGATGAAACACCTCACTTCCTTCTTCTTTTTTTGCGGGGTACCTCACTTCCTAGTGACCAGTTTCTTGGCTGATTGTCCTAAGAATGCTTATATATGAATAAATCTCTCTCATTTACCCAAAAAAAGATTAAGACATATTACTAACCGGAAAGGAGGGAGTATGGACTAGCACTACTTTTTGGCGTGTCCTGTTGAGGGAGTCCTGGATTAAATGGTCCTCGGACG
This sequence comes from Triticum dicoccoides, assembly GCF_002162155.2. NCBI lineage: Eukaryota > Viridiplantae > Streptophyta > Magnoliopsida > Poales > Poaceae > Triticum > Triticum dicoccoides. The sequence continues at coordinate 475,671,446 of NC_041391.1, read as the reverse complement.
GTCGGACTATTAACACAAGCCAGACTGTTGGGCTATGAATATACAAGATAGAAGACTTCTTCCCTTGTCCGGATGGGACTCTCCTTTGCGTGGATGGAAAGCTTGGTGATTTGGATATGTAGATTCCTTTCTCTGTAACCGACTTTGTACAACCCTAGCCCCCACCGTGTCTATATAAACCAGAGGGTTTAGTCTTTAGGGGACAATCATAATCACATAGGCTAGACTTCTAGGGTTTTATCCATTACGATCTCGTGGTAGATCAACTCTTGTAATACTCATATTCATCAAGATCAATCAAGCAGGAAGTGGGGTATTACCTCCATAGAGAGGGCCCGAACCTGGGTAAACATCGTTTCACCCGCCTCCTGTTACCATCCGACCTCAGAAGCATAGTTCGGGACCCCCTACCCGAGATCCGCCGGTTTTGACACTGACATTGATGCTTTCATTGAGAGTTCCACTACGTCATCACCAAAAGGTTTGATGGCTCCCTAAATCATCTACAACAATGCAGTCCAGGGGGAGGTTTTCCTCCACAAACAGATCTTCGTATTCGGTGGCTTCGTACTGCGGGCCAACTTGCTTGGCCATCTAGAGCAGATCGAAAGCTACGCCCCTGGCCATCGGGTCAGATTTAGAAGCTTGGATTACGTGGCCGATATCCGCGGAGACTTGATATTTCACAGATTCAAGACCATGACGGCTGCTCCCTACCACCATGATGAACATGACCTAAATCTGTCATCCGATCATGCTCAGGAGATAGCACCTATAACCACTCTGGTCATTGATCCAGAGCAGATTGCGCCATTCGAGGACGGGATGCTCAACCTTGCCATGGAAGCCGCAGACTCGGCAGCGTTGAAGCCACACACAGATCCAACCTTGAGTGGGGTCTATGTCTTCGGAACCTCGGATCCGTCTCCAGCCATAAGTACCGAACCGCGTACATCCGCGCCCATCGAACCTGATCAGGCGCTGATCGTCGAGTTCAGCTCCGTGGACAACCTCCCACACTCACCTTTTGGCGATGTGCTAAATTCGTTAAAAGCCCTCTCCTTGTCATGGGACTCACAGCCGAACTATAACCGGCTTGAATTGGAAGCCGATAACGGAGAATTTTGCTTCCCACCCACCACCCCACTTCATCGCCTCTGTCGAAGACTTAACCGACACACTCGATTATGGCTCTGAAGGCATCGACAGTAAGGACAATGATGCCGGAGAGGAGCATGCACAATAACCACCACTCATAGGGCGGTGGACGGCTACATCCTCATATGATATATACATGGTGGACACACTTAAAGAGAAGGAGGCCGACGGCGATAATGATATGCCTATCAACGAACCTCCCAAGCGTCGACGTCAAAAGCACCGATCTCGATCCGGCAAAGGAAAAAATATCAACATTGTCATTGACGACGGTGATAATCCGGACCAAGCCGAGGACCCCGCAGATCCAGCGATGGAGCAGGACGAGCAAGAGGACGACAAACACAGTCTGGGGCTGCTGTCTGGCCACAGCGATGCCGAAGATACCAATTATCAACCTATCTCTGAAGAGGAGGTCAGCCTGGGCGACGACGAATTCATCGTCTAGAACAACCTTTAGAACAAGAACGCCTCCATAGGAGGCTTATCGCCACCGCAAGGAGCCTGAAGAAGCAGAAGCAGCGGCTCAAAGCCGCACAGGATACGCTCAGTGATAGATGGAACAAAGTGCTAGACGCTAAGGAAAAATATGGCTTTAACGGCTAAACAAAGAGCTATCCTGAGCGTAAACTGCTGCCCGAGTTCGACGACGAGGCTATCGCGCCTATACCGCCGAAAAACAATACTGCCGGCAAAATGGACCGACCACCTCATGGACGAGACAGAG
>NC_041391.1:475619834-475669349 GCF_002162155.2 Triticum dicoccoides | reverse complement strand
AAGGGAGGCCGCGGCTCAGGACCACACACACGACCTACGTGAGAACCTGGACAAAAAGGCTGGTAAGGCCAGATCCATCTACGGAACACGGGACTATGGCTATCAAGCCAAATACGCCGGTCATATGCCAGTTCGGAGCCGATACCGAACATTACAACCGTCGAACCCACGCCACGACACAGCCAAATACAGGGGTGCCGCGCACCCCCTGTGCTTCACCGATGAGGTGTTGGATCACGAATTTCCAGAAGGGTTTAAACTGGTAAACATCGAGGCATATGATGGAACGACGGATCCTATGGTCTGGATTGAAGACTTTATTCTTCACATCCACATGGATCGTGGAGATGATCTCCACGCCATCAAATACTTACCCCTCAAGCTGAAAGGACCAGCTTGGCACTGGCTGAAAAGCCTCCCTGGAAACTCCATTGGAAGTTGGGAAGAACTTCAGGATGCTTTTCGGGCAAATTTTCAAGGGACCTATGTCCGGCCCCTGGATGCTGACGATCTAAGTCACATAATCCAACAACCCGGGGAATCATCCCGTAAGCTTTGGAATCGGTTACTCACTAAGAAGAACCAAATCGTCGATTGTCCGGACGCCGAAGCCTTAGCAACTTTCAAGCACAGTGTCCGGGATGAATGGCTAGCTAGACACCTTGGCCAAGAAAAGCCAAGGACAATGGCAGCCCTGACTACGCTCATGACCCATTTTTGCGCAGGCGAGGACAGCTGGTTAGCCCGCAGCAGCACCAGCGAGCCTGGCACATCCGAAGTCAGGGATGGCAACGGAAAGCCATGAAATAACAAAAACAAACGTCGAAACAATGCTGGAAGCCCAGATGATACAACAGTAAACGCTGGATTCAGTGGCTCCAGACCCGGTCAGCAGAAGAAACCATTTAAAGGCAACAAAGATGGTCCATCCAGCCTAGACAAAATATTAGACAGGAACTGCCAGATTCATGGCACCCCTGCTAAACCCGCAAACTATACCAACCGTAGTTGTTGGGTCTTCAAGAAGGCCGGCAAGCTCACCGCCTAACACAAGGGGAAGGGACCTCAGAGCAAAGACGAGGATGAATCTCGCCAGCCGAACACGGAGGGGGGGGGGACAGAAGAAATTTCCACTGGAGATCAAAACAGTGAACATGATCTATGTCACTCATATCCACAAAAGAGGGAACGCAAACACACACTCCAAGACGTCTATGCCATTGAGCATGTTGCCCCCAAATTCAACCCGTGGGCGGCCTGTCCGATCACCTTTGATCACAGGGATCATCCGACTAGTGTCCGTCATGGGGGTTCGGCGGCCCTAGTGCTTCACCCAATAATCGATGGATACTATCTCACTCGAGTCCTCATGGACGGCAGCAGTAGTCTAATTCTGATATATCAGGACACTGTCCGCAAGATGGGGATAGACCGGTCAAGAATCAAGCCAAGCAGCATGACCTTTAAAGGAGTTATACCAGGCGTAGAAGCCCGCTGCACGGGCTCTTTAACATTGGAAGTCGTATTCGGCTCTCCCGATAACTTTCGAAGCGAGGAACTAATGTTCGAGTTAGCTCCGTTCCAAAGTGGCTATCATGCACTAAAGAAGAACGACCTTCGCCCGATTTAATGCAGTCCTGCATTATGCCTATTTAAAGCCCAAAATGCCTGGACCACGTGGCGTCATTATGGTCAGTGGAAATATGGAGCGCTCTCTCCGTATGGAGAAAGACATCGCGACCTTAGTAGCCGAAGTACAAAACGGCCTGTCCAAGCCGGACAGATCATCGGTCGTTAGGACCGTAGACACAGCTAAACCTGTCCGGAGTACACCTGAGTGTGACAGCTCAGACAAACCTAAGCTTGATTAGCAGTTACACCCCCATCGACTGCCCCATAAGGCGATAGCATACGTGTCTCATATACACAAGTACACCCTTAAAATCCCTTGGGCAGCGCTGGGGGCACACTACACATAAATAGTCCATAGTTCGGCTCGACCCTATTCGGACTCTACGGTTATCTTTCAAGGTTCATTAAACGAACCAGCTTTATTTACGGCCACACTGGATTTTCTTTTCCATTTTTTTTCTTATTTTACAGATGGCCATCACACTACCCCCCTTCAAGGGCACATCACAAAGGAGAAAACAACGCAGACGTGCAGTAGGGCCCCGCATCAAGGTTTCTTTTTAGATTAAGACCCCGTGTAAACCTTTTTATCTCTTTTTGTTTTATACTTTTCTGGCATGTGCAAATGTCCTAGGAAGTTATCGACATTATCTGTAAGTACACGGATCGCCGTACTAGAAAGGGATATTGTAGAAGCAGCTTGGTCCATACTATGGTTGGAGTTTTATCCTCTCACCACCTGTGTTATCTCCCCATGTTAGATTGCCACACGTGCCTTGACACTAGGGTCCATTACCAGGGGTTGTACTCGGCCCGGTATACTTTGAAAAGTCCAAACACCTATATGGAGTGTTCGGGGTCGCGAGTTTGGCCTTATATGCATCAGCTCTGAATCATGTCTTTGGTCAATAGTTGGGTTGCCCGGATCCTGTTCTTGCTACCTTACGTTTCGCTCTATCGGCTAAGGTAGTAAAGGGAGAACTACTGCGATTGTGTCCCGGTTCGTCCGGATGAGCACCTTAGTAGAGAAAGCCGAAAACTGACTGTCATGATGCGGCGAGAGCTGGTCAACCACTCGATGACTCACCATAATCTTCGTGATTCCTTCCGTGTTACACGAAGGACCATTCTTCTTGTCACGTATGTCCATGCACCGTATTCGGATACCTACGTACATACCAGGGGTTATATCGTAGACCCACCGTCAAACTCCTATGGCTAAGTGAAAGTGTTAAAGCCCTATAGTCCGATTGCCTGGTTTGCCGCATTGACACCTCCTTCATGGACCAAGGCATTGGGTCAAGAGTGATCAAGTGCTTTTCCGAACACCCCCGCATTATACGCGAGGGGGCAGAAGCCGACGACTGGCAAACTTTCAGATTGTGAAAAAAATGGCCGCATAGGAGGCACCAAAAACTTTCTAGGCAAAAGAATGAAAAACATAGCCTTAAATATATCATAATATTGTTTTTACAATTTCAAACCACCTCAGTTTATGTGAAGTATGCCCACCTGGTACCACGGGGTTCGGTGATGTAGAGCCACTCCCGCTGCCACAGGTCGGAAGTTTATGTGAAGGAGCCCTTTGGCCAAGTAGTATTGGCAAGCTTGCTCACCGCAGCACCACCGCACTCCGCCTGTTTCTCGTCAACTACCTTCGGCTTTACGTTAAAGGTCTTGAGCCACAAGCCGAAGTGTGGGGGAATACGGAGGAAGGATTCACACACGATAATGAACGACAAGATGTGAAGGAAAGAATCCGCGCTAGATCATGAAAATCTAACCTGTAATAGAACATGAGCCCTCGGACGAAGGGATGAAGAGAAAATCCTAGCCCTCGGAGGAAGTGGGAGATGAATACAACCCTCTCATTGGATCTAGGAGTAGGAATAGCCTGCCCTTGAGCAGGAAGCCTGTGGAGGATTTCCGCAGTCAGCTATCTTGCCTCCCGGAGCTTCGTGATATCCTCCTCCGTGACACAGGAGCCCCCCCACCAGCCTTGAAGGCAGGGATCAGACATGATTGGGAAGCACGAAGTGATTGGATTGAACTTTGGGTGCTGGAACTTGAGGTGGGAGAGGTTGAAAAGGCTTGGCGTAAAGGAAGAAGGACGAGTCTCTGCTCCTTTATAAAGGCAATGAATATCAAACATCCCTCCTAGGCCTTAAAACGTGCCTATTCCCAAGGAATCATGCCAACAGAATGGTTGGGTTACCAACACCCGTATTGATGAGAATCCCGTAATAAGGGGACACGATCTCTACTTTGACAAGACGTGCCAATGAAACCGCATCTCGAAATATGAAGCGGCAGGCTAAAAACAGTTTGAATAATGACAGGGCGGTGACGTGATTTCATGCTACAAAAAGTTGTCAGCGGATTGGACTCCTGAAATATTATACTCTCTATAGTTGTGTGTGGGACCTGTTTTGCAGAGCCAGACACGATTCTAGTGTTCGAAGACTATTTTGGAGTATTCGAAGAAGGAACCCGCCTTGCAATGCCGAAGACAATCTGCATGCCGGACACCTCGTCATTGAAGCCTGGTTCATGGGCTACTGAGCGAGTCCTAGATTAAGGGGTCCTCGGACGGCCGGACTATTAACACAAGCTAGACTGTTGGGCTATGAAGATACAAGACAAAAGACTTCATCCCGTGTCCGGATGGGACTCTCCTTTGCGTGGATGGCAAGCTTGGTGATTCGAATATGTAGATTCCTTTCTCTATAACTGACTTTGTACAACCCTAGTACCCAACGATGTCTATATAAACGGGAGGGTTTTCTTTATGGGATAATCATAATCACATAGGCTAGAACTCTAGGGTTTTAGCCATTACGATCTCGTGGTAGATCAACTCTTGTAATACTCATATTCATCAAGATCAATCAAGCAGGAAGTAGGGTATTAACTCCATAGAGAGGGCCTGAACCTGGGTAAACATCATGTCCCTCGCCTCCTGTAACCATCTGACCTTAGACGCATAGTTCGGGGCCCCCTACCCGAGATCTGCCGGTTTTGACATCGATACCCGTCAACTCGCAGAATGAGGAGAAGCTTGCAGGACAAGGTGAAGCTCGCTTACACCCTCTCCATCTACCTCAAGCTCGATGGCTCTCAGGACAAGGAGAAGCTTTTGACATATGCAACCTACCCTCACCCAGGTAGTGGATGTGCAGCAGTTCATTCGGTGTCAGATTGCCAGAGGCATACACTGTAGTACCATCATTGTTCGACTTCCCGAAGAGGCAAAGAGCCAAGCGCAAGGTTTAGTAGTATGAGTAGTACTTCTACTAGTATACAAGGACTAGGAACCACATGGTGGAGCATCTATACTCTTATTTTATTTTAATCTCTAATAAAGTACACATTTATTCAGGAGAAGTGTGGAAAACGGCAGTCGAATAGTACTATTAAAAAACATCGAACATATAATGATGATATCGATTAACCATGCTTGAATATATCATGGCCTCCGTGCGAGCCCGTCTGTGTGTTCTCGCTCCTCGTCTCTCTCAAGGAACGGTTGGTTGGCCATTTTGCCGTCAATTGAGATTGGTTTGTTCACACTCCGGTCCCACATGTGAGTGATATGCCAAGAGGAAGTGCGTTGACTGACTGGCCATACACGCACTTGGTTTTGCACCTTCATACTACTCCCTCGTCATAGTTTACAGGGCACGCTTCATTCTCATGCATTTCTCTCGATGCATTTCCACCACCAGAGAGATTTTAGACGCGTTTGGTTTAATGCTCAATTAATTAGGGCGTGGTAACCGCAATCAAGTCCACAATTTTTTCTTGATGTAGGTGTGTATGCGGAGTGGAGAAGTGCATGCATGTGTGTACCCAGGGTGGAAGCACTGCATGCATGTGTGTACGCATTATTTCCTCTAGTAATAGACGTCGTGCTATAACTACCAATGCTATTTTTCGGGTCGATCGCTAGTCACCTTGGTCCCAGATTTTGTTGAAGCGCGCTCTATAAACTGTTATGTAGGGAGTAGTATTAGTGGATTCAAAGAAGAGCCTATTGATGGTTGCTTCTTCTGAGAAACTTACGGTGGGAAAGGTGGGGCTTATGATTTGGCTGCTCATTACTCACTATTAGTGCGGCGCAACGATTGGGCTGAGTCTCCTATGTGGTTGTGCACTATAATTTGGTGGATGGCACATGGACCCAGATGCTGAAGAGGCTTCTGGTAATGCTATCAAGCTTCTAGCATTTGTTTAGATAATTTACGTACTATACAAATAATTTTCCAGCGACATGAAATTGTACAATGCTCTGAGCTTTCAGCTTTTGTTTGGTGTGTCTTGCCATCCATGCTCTTTCAGAAAATAAATAATAAAAAACTAACTTCCTTGCTAATGCATCTCAATGATTAGCAGATTAGAGCTAATATTTACATCACAGCTGAAGACAAAGTTGTGAGAAGGTGTTACATTAAAATTGGTCCACGCTTTCATTGGAAGCAACTTCCCCCCAGCTCTGTCTAAATCAACAAGGCATGTTGGAAAAAAAAGTATTTGTCAGTAGCATGCAACATTCCAAGCATTCTGTGCAGTTCCACTAAAATAGAGCTGAGCATCCCTGTTCCAAAGATATTAAGTGTGATTATGACAATAGAGGACTGTTGATGAAACAATAAACACATAAATAGAAGCCGATCACCTTTGTAGTCTCTCTTAAGACTAACTAGTTGGAGAAGATTAAGCATATAGTTGGGGAAGATTACGCTCGGAGTTGGATGAGGAGGATAGAGCAAAATCAATCTCCCTTTGTGCACAAGCACTGAAATGTAGAGATGTTGCCCATGTGACATTTCAGTATAACTGCACAAAACACTCTTAAGAAAAAAGTGATTTGTGCAGTTCACCAAAAGGTCGCAATAGCAACAAGGTGAAATGGATAGCATGTTTGCAAAGAAGAGGTAGAAAGTAAACAATTACTGGCGAATAACAGTTGATGACACATACGACGACAAAAAAGAAGCATATTCCTTGTCCTAAGGGAGGATAGAAGCACAGTTGTGTTTATCTAAAATGGTGTGAGGATGAGATTGCAATATGGAAAGAACGCCGGATGAGCTACATTTTGGGCAAAGAACTAGGGAAGATCCACACGCAAGATTTTCCACATGCAGCAATGTGGGAAGCTGGGCACTGGAGCTTGCCAGAGGGGATACCTGGGGGTCATCTGGATGTAACTAGGAGGGCGACTGCGGGTGGGATCTGCCTATACTACGGCAATGAGAAAGTGGCATAAGCCCTACCGCGCTGAAGCTTGGTCAGAGAGAACGGCAGGTACCGCAGATCACGACATGCTACCTCAACGCTGTCGAACGGAGAGACGATGCACATCCTCCCTTTCCGCCCGTGAACGGGATGCGACCGGATCAGTGACCAACGGTGAGAGAGAGAGAGAGGCCACCACCGCCTTGTGTTAGATAATCTGAGGAGAGACAAACCCTGACAGGTAGTGTCGTGGAAATATCACGTCAGATGTCCTCAGTGTGAGGACTTAGTCGTGAGGCCAACACATCTATGTGGTAGCTTGAGAGGGGTTGAGCGGAATCGAGAAACGCAACACGCAAGACAAAGATTTAGACACCTTCGGGCCCCGGGAAACATCATCCGGTAATAACCCTACATGCTGTTTGTGGCTAGGTCTCATTATGATCATGAGGGCGTCGCCGTAAACCGACTCTCCTTCATTGTGTCTAGCCCTAGAGATTATTGTTTGCTTGTCCCTCTTTGGGGAGCCCTGCCCCTCCTTATATAAGTTGAAGGGGCGAGTTACATGTAGAGTCCATCTCGGACTAAGACTTAAACTATTTTGACTTCCCTTCATGGGCTTCTTAACGTCTGCCGGTTTAACATGGTCTGTCGGTTTAACATGGTATGCCGGTTTAACATGGTCTGCCGGTTTAACATGGTCTGTCGGTTTAACATTGTCTGCCGATTTAACATCTGACTTGACTCCTGCCGGTTTACCACCAGCCGGTTTACCGTCTGTCTTAGCCATCTGTCTTGACTCTCTGTCTTAACTCTCCGCCGGTTTAACATCCGCCGATTTACCAAGTCCCAGCCGGTTTACAACTCCATTTGGGTCATACCGGGGGGTATATCCCCGACATTAGCCCCCAATTTAATTTGGATTTATCCATGTTAAACTGAACCTGAGCATCTTTAAATCCTTGTCATTTCCTTCTAGAAAATTCGGGTCAATAGGCCAGCTTCATAATCAATTTGCTGACATTGGTTTGTCACAGAGAAATATTGTGAAGAATAACTTCTTTGACTCAGCTCCCAATGCTTAACAAAAATGTTGGTCTTTGAAATACTCATCTGATCTTTAGACGGTTTAAGAATGTAGAACTTGCCGGTTTAAGAATGTAGAACTTTGCCGGTTTACAAATATTGATGGCACCGGATCATAAGTGTTTGTTAATACCAGCTTTTGAAAATATACCTCTTATATGCCTATCACTTGTAGCCCTCAAGTCTTAAGAAGGTAAAGTAGTAACAGCTTAAGATTTGCTTCAATATGAATGTGAAAAGCTTGAAGTAATCTAGGTTGTTCATCTCAATCACCAGTTAGAATTGAGTATTCCACATATGTAGCCCCCAAGTGTCGGGTTGTTATGCTTGCAGCATCCTGGGACTTGTAATTGCTTGATGCTCATAAAAACTTCAACTAGTGTAGCCCCCAAGGGCCGGGTCATTATGCAATAATGAGTAGGGACTTTGTAAATATAATCATGTAAACTTTGAACAGCAATGTGTAGCCCCCAAGGGCCGGCTCAGTAAGATAATATTGAGCTGGGACTTGATATATACTTCAATGAAAATAACGTCATATGATGTAACCCCCATCATGGGGCTTGAATCCATGTCCACAAGGTTAAGAGCCTTGTGCTTTACAACTGAGAAGTGGACCCTTCAATATAATGGATAAAAAGCTTTGTACCTTGAATTGTTAACAGGAGCAATTGGTAGCCCCCAAGGACTGGCTCATTATGATATGATGAGTCGGGTGTTCAATAAGATGATCAAAAAATGACTTTGCATTAGCCCCCAAGTGTCATGGTGCATGCTTGCAGCGACATGAGACTTGCATATTTGATGTAACCTTAATTTGAATAATGTAGCCCCCGAGTGTCGGGTTGTAAACCTGCAGCGACTCGGGACTATTCCTTCAATTGTATAACAAATCATATCCATTGATAATATGATAGCCATTGCGCTAAAGCGACTCTGAAAACCTTAATCATAATACTGGTTATTGATAACCATAATAAAAATCCAGCCGTGTTGGCTATTAAAGATTTGAATAATCTGGTTTGAAAACCGATTCCTACCATATAAACCGGTATATCCGTGGACGTATGATACAAGTTATGATGATGTAATGATGATGCAATATATGATGATGTATGTGTATGATCAAGAGGGTTTAAGTTATGGTTCGGATACGACCAGAACCCCCAAGTAGTCATAATTGTGGCATTGCACCGATCAAGAGGTGTAGCTATGGTTCGAATATGACCAAGCCCCCAAGTGATTTCCCTGGTGCCCTTATGCCTATCAAGAGGTGTAGTTATAGTTCGAACCCATAGCCCCCAAGTGATTTCCCTGGTGGCCCTTATGCCCATCAAGAGGTGTAGCTATGGTTCGGGCACGACCAAGCCCCCAAATGATTTCCTTGGTGGCCCTTATGCCTACCAAGAGGTGTGACTATGGTTCAGACACGACCAAGCCCCCAAATGATTTCCTTGGTGGCCCTTATGCCTATAAAGAGGTGGGACTATGGTTCGAACATAGCCCCCAAGTGATACTGTGAGTTGTGCTCAAGGGATACCCATGTTTGAGCTGTGTTGTGTAGCAGACTCTCTTTGGCCCATTATGATAATATTGGCTTGATAGCTGGATTACCGAAGTAACCAGAGCTGTGCTCTTATGATAAGATTGGCTTGATAGCCGGAATCAAGAGGGTAGTAACGCTATGTTCTCTTTGGTGAATACACCTTTGTTTGAACAGGAAGCCCCCAAATGATATTGTGAGTTGTGCTCAAGGGGCACCTATGTTTGAGCTGTGTTGTGCAACAAACTCTCTTTGGTCCCTTTAACTTTTCCTGAGAACTCGAACTCGCGAGGGATTATTCTTTTGAACCGGAAATTCTTAAACCAGATATTGAGAGCTTCAAAGCTTTGTGGGAGACAGCTTCCCCTTGAACCGGATTTTAAACCGGAATCCCTTTTTTTAAGCCGAAAATTTTCTGACGGCCTTTAAATTTGCACCAATATGGCGGTTTAGGGTCCTGCATTAGACAACTTTGCAAGCCGGAGTAATTTCTCATTTAAAGAAAGCAATATTGTAATTTTAAATATATTGGATGGATTTCACCTGATATATCATGGCAGGGGTTATCCACCGTGGAGTTGATGATCACCATGGTGAACCGGAAATCAATCATGGGTGAGTCCGCCGTAGGAGTAGACAGATGAGTTGGCCGCGATATTATAGACCGGTGCGGACGGGCAAGTTGCCATCCACGTTGTAAACCGGTGCGGACGCGTGAACTGGCCATCCGTTCATCAGGTAATGTGACTCGGAGGAAAATGCCGTTTGTAGAACGTTGCCAGTGCGTGCTTTACCTGTATATAGAAAAACACCAATAGGGCCGTGTAATGATGCTCAGAGGAATAAAAATGTACTGATAAAATATATAGAAAGGATAGCGCCTGGTATTTATTTGTCAGATGAACGCGGACGGCTGCCTTTCCCCCTTCTTTTTTATCCTTACGTAGGTCAGAGAGGCGCCGTCCACGGGCGGCTCAGGAAGCCGTGGTTGATCCATCTTCCAAAGCTAGCTAGTAGCGAGTCAGTCAACTTGATTGACCAATTCCAGGTAGCACACCATTCCTCTTCTCGCAGACAATACCATAGCCCGATTTTTTTTAAGGAATAATGGTCCTGATTTGTTGGACGACAGATGATCCGCGGAGACGTTTCACGCAGATGGCACTTGATGTGATGTTTCTGCTCATATGGTACTCTGGTGAAAAAAAACCTCATGGAGTACTAGCACTTCTGCCATAAACGTCATCTGTCGCAGTTTTCTCCATTATCCACTATGGCCTCACAGAAAAATAATGTCTACTGACTTTGAACAGTGTACAACTCCGGACAAGGGAGTATTTCGTCATTTGCTGAATTGCCTGTTCCAACGTGTGGCTGACGAAGCAGATGTTCATGTATACTGATTTGAAGTAGTACTGGCACCCATTGGCTATGTGCAGATGCCTTCACGTATAGTAGTTTCACATTTGCACTGTTTCTTCCATTAGTAGTACTAGTCTGGCTAGTATTGTAGAAGGCCTTGGTGTTTTTGAGAAGCTGGAAACGAGCCTGTACTAGTGCTCCTTGGTCTCCAATGAGAGTTTTTCCGTCAAACCCCATTTTTGTTGTTAAGTGGTGTACTAGCCAGCAGCTCCTCGCAGTAAATAAATGATCCCAGTTTGAATCTGTCTGCCCTCATTTTGTAGAACAGATCATGTAGGGCAGCTCCGGGCTTCTTCAAATTTACTTGCCAGTATATTTCCAAGCGAAGTAAACACTAGCGGGAGCTTTACAACAGATATGTGTTTATTCTGATTATAAACCTTTCTAGTGCCAATATTTAGACGCCCTGCAACTGAAGCGAGCTCATCTCCTGATTTTCTTGTCCTCAGAAAACACATGAGATCCAATAACATATCAGGTTTAAACTGCTCAGTTGGGCTGCCACCAACAGCATGCAGAAACTCCAATATACTCCTTGTCACAATTGGTTGACGCACACTCCAACAAGTCTTTCTGCTGCTGAACCAGTGCTTGCATCATTGGATCCTCCAACAAACAACAGAAATTGTTTTGAAACATCTTGCAATTGCGTGGCTTGCCGGAACCAAAACATCTTTCCTCAGCGAGCACACGGTAGCGAGGCGGAGTCGGAGTCGGAGTCAGGCGACCCGCCAGCCGGTGGCGACTCGGAGCGATGAAGGCGAGGCCATGGCGGCTGGTGCGACGCGAAGGCGGTTCTTGAGCGGCGACTCAGCCATTTGGCGGCTTGACCACCACGGCAGAAAAAGCGAGGCGCGACCGGTGGAGGTGGCAGCAGAGGCGGGGCGAAGCGGTGGCTACTGCAGGCCCGCGATAGTAGAGCGAGGCCGGCGGAGGCGGTTTGCGACACAAGCAGGCCGGCCCAAAGCTGCAGATTGGGAATCGGCAGGGACAAGGGAGGGCACAGAGCAACTGCGAAGACACGGCCGGCCCAAGGTTGCGGACCTTGAGTGACTCGGAACAGAGGGTCACTCGGACGCGCTGTCAGGACTGAAGGTCGAAGTTCAGTTAACACCTGCATTCTTCAGTTATCTAGCTGTAGCGATTCAGACAATACCGCTTCGGCAGCAACAGACAGCGACGATGACTCAGTAGTCTACTTCGCATCTCCACCGTCTGATGACCGTTACTGTAACACTGTAGCGTTTCAGTTACTTTACCGCTATGTCCGTTACTTTACAGCTAGTGGTTAAACCCTGCTTATAAACAGCCGGGCTGTGGCTGGCGAGAACCATGATTTTTCCCCATTTGCTATGACGGGCTAGAACCCTAAATACTCCAGGTCCTCTCATAGTTCAATATACAACCGAGATCTTCCAATTTACTCCGCCAAATTCCGTCTTAATACTCGTGTCAGTATGATCCATCCCCTTTGGTCCTGACAAATTGGTATACAGAGCCATCGTTCCTTGGAGCAATTTTTTCTTCTTTCCAATCTCAGATCCGTGATTCCCACCCTTTCCCCACCCTTCTCGACAACCAGAGAGACGTCGACGGAGGGGATGAAGTAGCTGGCGGCGGTGCTGTGGCGTTGGCGGCGGTGCTTATTTGGGCACAGATCGGTAGAGCAGAGGCGGTTGTTCAAGCGCCTTGCTTGATCCGTAAAATTCCGCGCTCGAGCACCGATCCGTGTGCCAAGGAGGCGCGGAGCATGGCGGCGGAAGGATCTGAGGTCAGGGGCGGGTTTCTGGCGAGCCAGTAGTAAAATTCCTCACCCTCACCTCCGATCAAGGCGATGGGACACACCAAAACAATTGATGATGCAGATCTGCAAGAAGTACTCTCCATACGTGATGATTTCAGTGTTCTCCAGAAGGACAATTCTTTGATTCATGCAGAAGTGGCAAAACTTCAGAGTGATGTTCAGTCCATCAGCAACAAGCAAGGCGAAATATCTCTGCAAGTGGGGAGTGTAGAGCAGGCTGTCATCGACTTGGGAAAGCAGTTGTCAGTGATCAGTACAGTGCTCAAGAGCATAGTTCAACCAGGGACATCTACTCCAGCTGACACACAAACTCGCAGTTCCAGTCAAGTGGTCAAATCACCTACTCTGCATCAGGAACAACCACTAGATCAAGACAACAGAATCGAACAGTTGAGGAAGCAGTTGGCAGCTGAAAAGGAAAAACCCAAGCAACTAGAGGAGTTGCAGTCCCAAAACTTGCCACCCATCAGAACAACAAGACCTACTGTCCCTCCAGGTTATGCACACCAGGGCAGACAAGAGCCTCAGAGTGCCATTGGAACACCAGTCACTGCCAGGCAAAGAGAACAAACACCAGTTTTCAATCAGCACTTTCAGCAAAACAGGGAGAGACAACTCTGGCAGGGGTACTATAGAACATATGGACAAGACATGCAGGCCTAGTTCATGAAATCCATTACTAAAGGACCTAAATTGGACTTTCCAAAGTTCAATGGTGAGGATCCAGTAGGGTGGATAAGGCAATGTAACAAATATTTTCAGATGTCAGGGGCACCTGAAGAATACAAAGTCTCTCTAGCTCAGATGTACATTATGGATGAAGCTGATGTGTGGCTTAGGAGATCTGGCCTGCTAAAAAAGAGATTGTCTTGGACAGAATTTGGAGCAGAAATAGTTAAAAGATTTCCAGAGCAGGGATCTTATGACCTAACTGAAAAGTTCAACAATTTGAAGCAAGGCAACAATTCAGTAACTGTGTATACTAAAACATTTGAGAACTTGATGGCAGAATTTCAGGAGGAAAATCCAGAGCTAAGTGAACTTTGGTTTGTGAGGTGCTATGTCAATGGACTCAGAGAAGGAATTAAATTCCAGATCAGGCCACACAAACCACAGTATGTTGGGTCAAACAAAGTAGCTCCTGCTCCTCCACAGCAACAGGCAGTTCCTTTCAAACCACCTGAGACAAATGTTGTGGGTAACCAGAAATTCAGAAAACCTGGGGAATGTTGGAGATGTGGTGATAAATGGATCCATGGGCACAAATGCAAACTAATTTCTAATATCCATTAATGCAACAAGAAACAATAGAACAAACTGACAGTGCTGAGGAACAAACAACTCCAGAACAGGATGAAATAGTTGAAGAAGAAGAAGAACAAGCAATGTTCATTTCTACCTATGCACTAGGGCAAGACTTAGCTGTCCCAACCCCAACAGTCATTGTGTACATTAATGGAAAAAGAGCGGTAGCCCTGTTGGATTCTGGTAGTACCACTTCCTTCATGAGCCAAGAATTTGTTGTGAAGTGTGGTTGTCAGCTCCTACCTGTCAAACCTAGAGCTATTGCAGTACCTGGTGGTGGACAATTGATCTCTTCTGCTGTAGCACCTCATTGTGAATTCCTAATAGCAAAGCTCAGGCTATCCCATAACTTCAGAGTTTTACCTCTGCCTAGCCATGATCTGATATTGGGTTATGACTGGTTCTCATTAGTCAATCCAATGTCATTTGATGTACCAGCAAACACTTTCAACTTCACTGCAGAGGGCAAGCAAACAGTGTCCATTGCTATTTTCAGTAACACAGAAAGTGCACAAGAAGTGCCAGCAAAAACAGCATCTAAGTTACTGAGTAAAGGAGCAGAAGGTTTTCTACTACAAATGCACAATATTGTACTTGAAGCTCCTGAAGGATTTAAAACCCCACCACAACTCCAGAAGCTGCTAATGAAATATGTTGATCTCTTTGAAGAGCCCTCTGCTTTGCCTCCTCACAGGGAAAGTGATCACACTATTCAATTAAAACCTGGAACAGACCCACCTCATGCTAGGCCCTATAGAGTTCCTCAACACCAAAAACAGGAAATCGAAGAACAAATCAAGAAGTTACTAGCTGCTCATTTCATCAGGCACAGCCAGAGCCCTTATGCAGCTCCTGTTATTTTGGTAAAGAAGAAAGATGGATCCATGAGACTTTGCACTGATTTTAGGAAGCTTAATGCTGCAATCATTAAAAACAAATTTCCTATACCAGTTATAGAGGATTTGTTGGATGAATTACATGGAACCAAATATTTTTCCAAAATTGATTTGAGGGATGGGTACCATCAGATAAGAATGCATCCTGATGATGTGCACAAAACTGCTTTTAGGACATTTTTGGGCCATTTTGAGTATATAGTTATGCCTTTGGTCTCTCTAATGCTCCAGGCACATTCCAAGCAGTAATGAACAAGATCTTTGGACCTCATCTCAGAAAATTTGTGCTAGTCTTCTTTGATGATATTCTAATTTACAGCAAAACACTTAAGGAGCACATGGAACATATCCAAACAGTCTTGCAAATTTTGAGAGAAAATGAAATGTGTGCAAAACAATCTAAGTGTGTATTTGCTGTTCAACAAGTGGAATATCTTGGCCATGTCATATCTGCAGAAGGAGTTGCAACAGATCCCGAAAAGATACAAGCTATTGCTGATTGGCCCACCCCAAATAGTGTGACCAAGCTAAGAAGTTTTCTGGGTTTAGCAGGATATTACAGAAGGTTTATAAGAGGATATGGGATCATTTGCAGGCCATTACATGATCTCTTGAAGAAAGAACAGTTCTCCTGGACACCAAGTCATGATAAAGCATTTGCACAGCTACAACAAGCCTTAATTACTGAACCAGTGCTAGCTCTCCCAAATTTTTCCATGCCATTTGTCCTTGAAACTGATGCTTCAGGCAAAGGAATTGGAGCAGTTTTAATGCAATAGGGAAGACCCATAGCATTTTATAGTGCTGCCCTCTGCCCTAGGAATGCTGCTATGTCAACATATGAAAAAGAAACACTAGCCATTTTAGACGCTCTTAAAAGATGGAGGCACTATTTACTGGGCAGAGAATTAGTAATCAAAACAGATCAACAGTCATTTAAGTTCATCACAGATCAAAAGATTACTAAGGGAGTGCAACATAAGCTGATGATGAAATTGTTAGAATTCAATTTCCAAATTCAATATAAAAAGGGTGTTCTGAATAAAGTTGCTGATGCCCTTTCAAGAGCCCTTCCAACTTTCATGACATTGTCAACTGTAACTCCTGTATGGGAAGAAGAAGTAGTACAAAGCTACCAACAAGACCCTGAGACTAAACAGTTATTAGAGAAGCTATTGTTGCATCCAAGCCACACAATTGCAGACCACCAAGTAACAGCTAGGGTGATCAGGTACAAAGGAAGAATTCTAGTGGGAAATGATCCTGCCCTCAGAACAAGGTTGCTAACTGCCTTACACAGCTCTCCAGTGGGTGGCCATTCTGGCACAAGAGCAACTTATCACAGGGTTAAAACCATTTTCTACTGGCTAGGGCTAAAAACAACAGTGGAAACATTTGTGGCTGCCTGTCCGATATGCCAAAGGGCAAAGCATGAAAATTGTTTGCAGCCTGGGTTATTAGACCCCATCCCCATTGCTGACATGGCTTGGCAACATATTTCCATGGACTTTATTGAGGGATTGCCAAATTCTAGTGGAAATGAAGTGATTTTAGTGGTGGTAGACAGGTTTACAAAGTATGCTCATTTTATTCCCCTCTCACACCCATACACTGTCCTTAGTGTGGCACAAGCTTTTGTGGATAATGTGTTGAAACTCCATGGCCCTCCTAAACTAATCATTTCAGATAGAGACAGGTAATTCACTAGTAAACTATGGAAGGATATTTTCTTAGCTTGGAAAAGTGAATTGAGATACAGCACAGCTTACCATCCACAAACAGATGGTCAGACAGAAAGAGTGAATCAGTGTGTTGAAACCTATCTAAGATGCATGACCAGCTCAGAACCAAAAAAATGGTGTTCATGGTTATCCTTGGCTGAATATTGGTATAACACCACTTACCATACTGCTATTAAAATGTCACCATTTCAGGCTCTCTATGGATTTGTTCCTCCCATGATCTCTGAGTTGGCTGTTCCTGGACCAGAAGAAGAAGAAGCTCATCACTTCCTAGCTGCCAAACAGCAAATGTTGGAGCAACTCAAAGTAAACTTGTAGCAAGCTCAGAACAGAATGAAGAAATATGCAGATCTCAAAAGAAAGGAAAGAGTATTTGAGGTAGGGGATATGGTGTATCTCAAGATGGCACCATATCGATTGGCAGCTTTTGGGTTCAAGGGAGCTTTGAAATTGCAACACAAGTATTATGGTCCATTTGTGATTGTGCAAAGGATAGAAAATTCTGCTTACAAACTCCAGTTTCTAGATCATGTGAAAATTCACCTGGTTTTTCATGTGAGCCAATTAAAAAAGCACATTGGTCCAACTTCCATCCCTAGTGAGAACCTTCCAATGGTCAATCCAGATGTGGCCATCAAAACGGGACCAACAGAAGTTCTACAAGTCAGACAGTTTCCTAGGCATAATACGCCGGTGGTGCAATGGTTAATACAATGGCAAAATCTTTCGGAGAATGAAGCTACCTAAGAGGATGTAGACTTCATTAAGTACACCTTTCCTGACTTCTTCAAGGTCACGACTGAGACCTGGCGCAAGGCAGCTCAAGCGCCGTGAGGACACGTCGAAGCTTACAAGGGGGCACTGTCAGGACTGAAGGTTGAAGTTCAGTTAACACCTGCATTCTTCAGTTATCTAGATGTAGCGATTCAGACAATACCGCTTCGGCAGCAACAGACAGCGACGATGACTCAGTAGTCTACTTCGCATCTCCATCGTCTGATGACCGTTACTGTAACACTGTAGCGTTTCAGTTACTTTACCGCTATGTCTGTTACTTTACAGCTAGTGGTTAAACCCTGCATATAACCAGCCGGGCTGTGGACGGAGAGAACCATGATTTTTCCCCATTTGCTATGACAGGCTAGAACCCTAAATACTCCAGGTCCTCTCATAGTTCAACATACAACCGAGATCTGCCAATTTACTCCGTCAAATTCCGTCTTAATACTCGTGTCAGTATGATCCATCCCCTTTGGTCCTGACACGCGCGCCCCGCCGAAGGTAGAATCCGGTTTGAGGACGGTCGCCCCGATCTCAACCCGTCACTCATTGACCCGGCCACAGCTTGACTTGATGTGGTTGCTCATCTCGGCGGCGGTTCAACAGCAGCAACGCGGAGCGGCGGAGGCGAAGTGGAGGGACAAGCCGGCGGCGGTTTAGCAGCAGCAACGCAGAGCGGCGAAGGCGAACTGGAGGGACAAGCCGGCGGCGGTTTGAATCAGGGGAGCAAGCCAGCAGCGGCCCTTGAAACGGTGTTTGACTGGCGGGGTGAGGCAGCAGAGGTGGAAAACGGCGACCCGTCACATTGCTCGCGAAGGTGGTGAAGCAGGCAGCCGGTCCAGAACCGAACCAGCTCGGCGGCTTAACAGGACCACGGACGTAGTGACTCGGAGGACCGTAGACCGACAGGTTGGAGGCGCAGCTGAAGCCGGCGGGTTGGAGCAGTCAAGGCGGTTTGACATGAGCAGCCCAGAGTGCAACAGCAGCCGAGATGACGGGTTGGAGGCGAGCAGAGTCAGAGGCCGGCGACGGCGGCTTGCAGCAGACATGGGAGGCCCTAGCCGGAGCGAGATGCAGCCTCGGTTGCGGGCGCCTCGTGGCTGAAGATGAGGCGGAGCTGACTGCTGTAGCGGAAACAGTATGAGGCGTCGGGAGTGACCCGCCAAGGCGGTGTAAACCGGCCGGAGCAGCTCGCGATGTGAAGTTGCCATCGCAGAATCCCGGTTTGTGGCGGTAACTTCTCCGGGTCGTAGATGGCTTGGACCACTCCACCCTTTTTATGCACTAATCAGAGTAGCACTCGTGGATTGACATGGATTTCCTTGTTCGTAGACACCCGGTGATTTGATTGGCAGGCCTCGATCTAAATGCTTGTTGTTTGACTCGTCGCAGCTGAGTTATGCCTAGTTTTTTCATCCTATCCCAAAACGGAGACAGGGTTTGTAGTGACCCGGCGGCGGCGGGAACCAGATCGTCTGACGTAGGTAGAAGTACTGCAGAGGGATGTCGATCATTTCCTACCATCCCTTGCAGATCCTACGGTGGCTGGTGGAACTGACCAAGACAGCGCTCGACGTTCAAAGGCCTTGCAGCCTACGAGCGAAATCCCACCATGAACAGCCCATTCACCTCAGGAAAAAGAAATGGCGGTGCACGTTAACGTAAGGGCCGGAATATAAGGGTTGGAGGGTCCACCACAGCGAAAGCGCTAAGGCGGTTGGGGGCGAACGCGAGGCGATCGTGCTCCAGCCCTAGGGTTAGGGTTTTCTGCCGGGGGTGGCGTGCTTCTGACGGCGGCTAGGTCTGCGACGGCGCAGCCCTAATCGTTGATCGGCGACGCTATCCTCTACCAGGGGCGGTGCCATGGCGGAGCGGGCGAGTGGAGGGGAAACTGCCGCTAGGGAGAAACAGGCAGCCCCGGGTTCGTCAACGGCAGTGGCGGCTGCTACCCCGACGAAGAAGCTCGGGGCCTCTGCAAGCCGGGGCACTTCCAAGTCTCCGGCCGAGTGCAAGACTCCCGACCCGGCAGCAAGCCTCTCAGCAAGGATGGGCGGGATGGTTCTCCTCGACAAGGAAGCTGACGGGCTTGTTTTTGATGAGCCAGATCAAGCGCTTCCTAAAGCGTCAAGATGGTCGGCTGTTGGCAAGGAATGCTTGCTGAAACCATTGAAGAAATCTGTGTTGGAGAGAACCATGCCCCGGGCTTGGGGGTTACATAAGGAGGCGAAATTCAGAGACATGGGATCCAATATTTTTGTTGTTCACTTTGGTTCGGAGGGAGATTGGAGGCATGTGATTCATAATAGAACTTGGCTGATTTGCTCTCGGAAGAGGGAGACGCTTGGAATGAAGCCAAGTTTGAGGTGATGTTCACGCCTGAGGATGTTGCGGACATCAAACAGATCCCGATCGGTGGCCCGGGAGTGGATGATTACCTTGCCTGGAATTTAACCAAGGATGGTGTTTACTCCGTCAGGACTGCTTACCACCAGGCGATGAACTTGAAGAGGGCTACTTCTGGATCCCCGGGCTCGTCATCTTCTGTTAGCTCCCACAGGAACTGGTTAGCCATGTGGAGTACTCATGTCCCTAACAAAGTTAAAGTTCATATGTGGAGAACTATGCGCAATGGGCTGGCCAGTGGGTCTGAGCTGCCGCGCTGACGAATCAAACCAGACATTTTTGTACTGCGTGCGGAAGGGAGGAGACATTGCTACACCGCTTTTGGAGCTGCCCTCACTCGCGATAGTTCTGGGCGGACTTGGCTGAGAAGCGCAGCATTCTGGCTCCATATCCGCCGACGGGCATTGACTTTAATCAGGCTATTGGAAGGTGGCTATGGAACTGGATGGGAGAGGCTCGGGAGGAGGAGAAGGAGATGATAATGCAGGGGCTGTATGGGCTTTGGCTAGCAAGAAACGAAGCACGGGATGGGGTTCATATCAAAAACCCATCGGCTGTTGCAACCTCGGTGGCCACGTTCATGGATGAATGGGCTGAAGTGGTGTCGAAGAAGGCTCGTGCCGCTGCTCCGCTGCCACCAGAAAAATGGAACCCCCTGAGATCGACTGGATCAAGGTGAACGTGGATGGCGCGGTCTCTTCTGCTTCGGGAATGGTGGCGGCGGGGTGGTTGTCCGGGATCACACTGGTGCATCCTGGGGTGCCCTGACCCAGCTCTGCCCAAACAAGACGAAGCCTGAGATAGTCGAGCTGCTGGCGTGCCGAAGGGCCTTGCTGTTTGGGCGGGAGCTTGGTATCCAGAGGATTCATGTGGAGATGGATTGCAAGGAAGCTATTAGCACGGTTAATTCTGCACCCAGAAACTTGTCAATGGCGGGTCCTATTGTGGAAGACATAAAGGAGCTCATGCAGGCCTGGATGGAGTGCAAGATCACGTGGCGCAGACGAACAGCTAATCGGGCGGCCCATACGTTGGCCAAAGTCGTTGTAGGCGATGGTGCTTCTTTGGTTTGGAGGCTTTCCCCTCCTGATTGTATCCTTAGTGTATTAGCGGACGAGATCCCAGACTTTCTTTAAATTAAGTATAAGATGTTTCCCTCAAAAAAAGGAAAAAGAAATAGCGTAGATACTGCCACTCCCAACACATAGACTAGGGAACCTATGTAGATACTGCTGTTGCTAAAAAACGTAGATACTGCTATGTGATGCTCGATTGAGCACGATATACTGGAGCAAAGTCAAGTTTTAGTTTAGCAGATGAGATGTTTTAGCTTTAACAAGACATGAGATGTTTCAAACCACCCACGTTCGTCTGGACCGTAGTGTCCGGACGTGTTTTGCCATCCAACACGCTTTTATATCTGTCCACGAAACTGTCCGGACTTTTTTTTCTTACAAACCGGAAGCAACCTAGGAGGCTCGGGGGGCGTTCGGATCACTGCTCACACACACGTCCAACAACCCTGGCCCACCCAAAACCCTCTTCCACCTCCCCCGCGCTTTCTCTTCAACCAATGGGCCACTTCCTATGCCGCATTCATTCCGGCTCAGAGCCGTAGCCAGGGGCAGATCCAAACTTAAAATTATCCGGTGTCCACATAGAAGAACACATGCCTACATATCAAACAATTGAATGGCCTACACACTATTGCACCCGGTGCCAGTGACACCGGCTAGTTGTACGTAGTTCCACCCCTGGCCGTAGCGGCTGGCATTGATGCTGCAGGATGCGACCGGACGGGATGGTGTCGCTGAGAGATGCGACCAGACGGGCTCGCCACTTCAATGCAGACATGTCATCCAGAGAAACCAACCTGGCCATTGCACCGCATTCGCCAAGGCGGACGAGGCATCGGCCTAGGTCCGCAACAATCCGGACTGGGCAGCGGCCTGGGCTCTTCACCAGTCCATCACCACCGTGGAGACAGCCGCACACCGCCACCGCCAATGAATTTGTGAGCATATGCCATTAGAAGCTATTGACGAGGAAGGCCGCAAGAGAGAGACAGAATATTTGCATGTAAGCGCAGGATCAAAGAGCAGATTTTATTTTTTGAGAAACAGATCAAAGAGCAGATATCACGCCGTTTCTGTGTCCTCAGTCCCTTTTTCCTGTTCTTGCGTCGTTTTCTTCTCTCTCTCGTGTGTTGGATTGGGCTGGATCATGCTTTGTGGGCCGACTGCTGCGCTGTGTTCGCTCGGTTCCACGGGCCACCGTCGGATGCGTATGAGACGGTAGCAAATAACCGACGTCCCTCTACAGTACTTCGTTTCTACGTCAGACGATCTAGTTCCCGGCGGCGGCGGCGGCTGACGTGTTGCTACAAAAAAATTTCTCTCTTCCAGCTTCTGTTGACGGTGTAGCAAAAATAAATCTGGTTCAACGGATCGCGTGGTCGCAGCGGCACACAACACACAACCCTCATCATCTTTATCCCAGGTAGCGATCAGCAGCTACTAGTTCATACCCTCCGGGCTTGAAAACTCATAGGTACAGTAGTAATGCAAGCATGCCAGATCGGGCAGATGCTTGGAATATAGTAATCAGATCCGGTCGCTGATTGTGAAAATCCTTACAGGCTCGGTGGACTGGTGGTATGCTGACTTCAGAGAAAAAGCTTCAGTCCATCTCGGCGGATCAAAAGTGGTCAAATAAACCGACGGACAGTAGCTACGAAGAAACCGTAACCCTAAATCCTTCTGACTTTGGACCAATCTTATATCTGTCGCTTTGACTGGTTGACATTGAAACAATATAAACCCTTCGTCGATGACTATTCTTCATCTGAAAAAATGCGAACTTCTTGATCCCTCAAAAAGATCCCTCCAAGAACTCAACACCACCGTGCGCTGGCCCCACGGTGGGCGCCAACTGTCGTGGAGATATCACGTCAGATGTCCTTAGTGTGAGGACTTAGTCTCGAGGCCAACGCATCTATGTGGTAGCTTGAGATGGGTTGATCAGAATCAAGAAATGCAACACGCAAGACAAAGATTTAGATAGCTTCGGGCCTCGGGAAACATCATCCGGTAATAACCCTACATGCTGTTTGTGGCTAGGACTCATTATGATCATGAGGGAGTCACCGTAAACCGGCTCTCCTTCATTGTGTCTAGCCCTACAGATTATTGTTTGCTTGTCCCTCTTTGGGGAGCCCTGCCCATCCTATAAGTTGAAGGTGCGGGTTACATGTAGAGTCCATCTCGTACTAAGACTTAAACTATTTTGACTTTCCTTCATGGGCTTCTTAACGTCTGTCGGTTTGACATGGTCTGCCGGTTTAACATGGTATTCCGGTTTAACATGGTATGCCGGTTTAACATGGTCTGCCGGTTTAACATTGTCTGTCGGTTTAAGATCTGACTTGACTCCTGCCGGTTTACCACCAGCCGGTTTACCGTCTGTCTTAGCCATCTGTCTTGACTCTCTGTCTTAACTGTCCGCCGGTTTAACATCCGCCGGTTTACCAAGTCCCAGCCGGTTTACAACTCCAGTCGGGTCATACCGCGGGGTATATCCTCGACAGGTAGGCTCCATTGTATATAGTGTAGAGGACTGCTTTTTCTCCATAAAAATCATTTTATATTCTGTGTACGTGCCATTGAGAAATATAAATTTATTTAAAAATAATGCGCCAACGCATCAAGTAGAACTTTGTTTCATGCATGTGTGGTATACAACCTCTGTAGGTAAACAAACGCTACACGCGCTCAAATTAGCACGTGGGCTACCATTTCGTACATAAATGAGCTCCACCATGTACCCGCGCGGGTGTGGGTGGGAACCAAGCGTGAGTATATGCACCTATTCTCTTCCTGTACATACACCAACTACGTGGGTTTGTGTGAGAGATATACAAACCTAGAGAGAGATAGTGTGTGGGTTCGTGTGTGTTTATTTTTTTGGGGGGTGCATGAGAGATAGATAGGGAATATATGTCAATGATATTTCAAACAAAAAATGTAACATATGCAATGTGTGTAAAACAGAGGCCTGGGTATATCATATATATAAAGGGTGTGATCCATGAGGAGAGTGGAGGTATCATTGGCATGAGGTATCCATAGAATCGAAGAGAGGGATGAAGTGTGTGTGTGTGTGCGCGCGCGCGCTCTCTCGATCAATAAAGAGTGCCATCAAATATGTGTGTGCCCACGTCAAAGATATAGGATGGCTGGCCTACTCGAACATGAGAGGGGACATGTGCAGTTTGTCTCTGCGGCATGCATACCTACCTACAGCGTTCGACTATCGATGTGTGGGGGGGTGGGGGCAGAGACCTAACTATTGAGGTAGAATGGCTAGTATATGTGTGGAGGAGGAGAGAGACCTACCTTATGTATTGAGGGAGATCGATCAGCATCCATGCATATGTGTAGGAGAGGAATAAGGTTGGGAGAGAGACAGAGCTAGAGTGTCGAAGGGGTTGGTGGTGGAGTTGCTTCTCACAAATGATGGGAGAGGCCTACTAGACAAACGGAAGGTGAGGAGTCCTATATTAGGGGGTATCCGGACAACCGGACTATATACTTTGTCCGGACTATTGGAGCATGAAGATACAAGACTCAAGACTCCGTCCCGTGTCCGGATGGGACTCTCCTTTGCGTGGAAGACAAGCTTGGCGATCCGGATATTATATTTCCTTCTTTGTAACCGACTCCATGTAAACCCTAGCCCCCTCCGATGTCTATATAAACCGGAGGGTTTAGTCCTTAGAGGGACGATCACAATCATAATCATCATAGGATAGCTTCTAGGGTTTAGCCTCTACGATCTCGTGGTAGATCAACTCTTGTAATACCCATATCATCAATATCAATCAAGTAGGAAGTAGGGTTTTACCTCCGTCGAGAGGGCCCGAACCTGGGTAAACATTATGTCCCTTGCCTCCTGTTACCATTAGCCTAAGACACACAAATCGGGGGCCCCTACCCGAGATCCGCCGGTTTTGACACCGACAGAGGGCACGCGTGCAATATCAATAAGAGAAGGGATGCCTGCCTGTCGGCGCACGTGCGTGTGAGAGATGGATCAGGAGGCATGTACGAATGATGAGGGGGGCAATATGGCTGTGGTAAGCAGACGTAACTACATAGGAAGATCAGTCGTCCTTTGTCGTAGAAAGGGAGATACATAAGTTGTGAGGTACATCGATCTATGCATGGGGAAAAGGAGTTATAGTCAACCTAGGTATACGTAGGGAGATCGATCGGTATACATGCATGTATGTGTTAGAAGCAAATAAGACCCGGAGAGAAGGAGAGAGAGAGAGAGAGAGAGAGAGGGAGAGGGAGAGAGAGGGAGAGATGCAGGTAGGACGTGGTGCGAGATGCCTACTATATCTAGGGGGAAGGAGTGTGCGAGTATTAGATTGATGAAAATACGGGCAGAGTGAGGCATGGACGGTGAGAAGAGAAGAGATAAATCTTGTGTTTGTGGTAGGCACACCTGGCTAGAGAGGTATATCGATCGGTGTGTGACGGAAAGAAGGAGCTGGGGGCCTACACACCATGTGTAAACGACCTGAAGTGGAATGACGAATGTGCGCGATGGAGCTAGAGAATGCTGAGGGAGGGTGAGAGGGAGGCGGCGTGTGCATGCACGAGAGAAAGTTAGCGGTACAAAGATAAGAGGATTGTGTGGGTATAAAAGACGAATATAGATCATAATTCATTATAAAAGTGGATTCGTATATTTGAAGAAGATATCATAGTGTTTTAAACCGACACATGCATGAATATATATAATGGTGATACGCATGGTGTGGTTATGAATATGTTATACTACATATAATATATGGAACATTTATTTGAATTGGTGATAATGTGTGGCTTTTGCAGCTCAAGGCTAAATACTTGTCATAATGCAGGGGGGGCCACTATACTTTGTGTGATAAACACAATGTACATATGAAACATGGATTAGATAATGAAGATCTAGTTAGTACATCAAATGTACTATTATTTGGAATCAACATCAAGTGTATTCAAAATTTTGAACTCGAGTTCATATAGTACACGTAGTTCATATCTATCTCTATAGTAATCATGTGGTGTGTTGTTAAGATAATACACGAATGATTGTTTTAGTTGGCAACAATCATGATTGTAGATTCTTACTCAAATAGAGAAATGAATTCAAATTTAGTTCGAACTGCAGCGGTAGTATAGACATTTGGAATGGACTAAAATGTTGGTATGAGTAGGCTACATGCATTATACAGCCAGCGAAAAAATTTAATTGGACATAACATGGATTCATAGCTTTGAATAATATTTGTACAGTAAAACGGGACAAGACTCTCTCTCTCTGTGTGTGGTGTGAATAGTTTTATTTTTTTGTTTTTTCGTTGAGCTAAGTGCGAATTGATTTGGTACGTACATTATTACACATTAGGCTTGTCCCCAAAATTCAACCTGCCCCTTGTTATCCCCAAAAATTGGATATCGTGCTCCCAAAACTCATGCCTTCACAACCTGCGCCTTGCTATCCTGAAAGTACAACGCGCGCGAAAACTCCCTCCAGCTACGTAATCCCGACACACAAAATCCCCCTTCTAACCCTGACCCGAAAGGGCCACTAGTTCAAATCAGTGGGGGTAATTTTGTAACACGCCCTACATTTTGGACAAGCGCATCCCTAAGTCATGGTTCCCCCTCCCATCGCCTCCTTTTCGCCATCCAATCCCAGGCCACCATAACCTCTCTGCTCTAGCCGCGCAACCCCACCCTCCTCCGTCCGCCACCTCACCGCTGCCCAGCCGGAGCCTCTTCCCCATTGACGCCATCCACCGCAACAGCTCGACGTCCCTCATCCACCTCCCCGGATGGGGATCTTTCGTCGATCTCATCGTACCACCGGTTGAGATGCCCCATCCTCAACCTCCAAGGAGCTGCTCTTTCGATCGCCTTGTCTATCGCGGTTGATCCATCCCCATAGCACGGCCTTAACCTGCTCCACCGGAACCACAACATCCTCACCGACTCCTCGGACGAAGCCGAGGCCTACTCGGCGCCACCAAAGAGGTTGTACACTCATCGCATCGCACCTTCTCCTTAACTCGACCTCCCAGCACCGATCGTGCTCCATCCTGCACCCCCATGGCGTGGCTACCTCAAAGTCGGCGCTACCGGTGACATGTCCATGGCGACTCTGCCCCAGTGCGAGGATCCCTCGGCAGCAGCGTCCATACTAGCTGGATCTGGTGCTGCTGCTCTGCCTCTCTCTCGCTCGCGCTGTTGCTGCTGCTCCGCCTCTCGCTCGCTCACGCTGCTACTACTGCAGCTCCGTCTCTCGCTCGCTTGCGCTGCTGCTGCTGCAGCTCCGTCTCTCACTCGCTCGTGCCACTACTTTGCTCTTCCCCTTGCTCGTGCTGCTGCTCTACTCTTGCTCTCGCTCACGCTGGTGATGCTGGTACATGGGCTGCGGCTGCTACATGAGTTGCTGCTCTGGCTCTAGTTCACGCTGCTCCTCCAGGCGTTGCTGCTCCGGCTGCTATCTTCTACCTTGTTCCCCGTTGATCGCCTTCTGATTTAGATCACTGTTTCTCTACTACTAGTGCTCAAGCGGCCTAAACTACATGTGAACTGCCTCTCTGCTACCAGTGCATTCAGTTTTGACAGTAACATTCAGATTCCACAGTAAATTTCAGTTTCGATAGTTAAGTTCAGAGTCAACAGTTTTTACCTCATCTGTTGTAGTCAGGTGTTTTTTGGTGATGTAAATTTTACATCTATCACTTTTTGGCAATGTATTTTACATCATCTATTGGAGATGCTATGAGAATCCCACTTGATATTAACGATGTTTGTCTTGTACTGCTTCAGCCTCGACGTCTTACGGCTCGCCAGAGCTGCTCCAACAACGGAACCATCCATCACAATAGAGAAGTTCCCTAGACGCCGTCTACAGACGCCTCAGATCTTCCTCCACACCTCCGACAGCCACCTCTGTCGCAACTTCCTCAGCGACCAACCCAATGATGCTAAGGTCGACACGACTACGCCAAAGAGGTTGTACACTTTTCGCATCACTTATTACTCTACATTCATGTTGATCCATTAGGGCTATTTTGGTTCAAAGGAAAAAGTGAAGGAAAAACATAGCAATAGGAAATTTTCCTATGGCACTCTGCTATTCAATTATTCATGCATTTCATTGAAAGGAATGAAGAAAAACATCCACCTAGACCTACTTTTCATAATCCTATGCATGAAAACAAGAGTAAGTGCATTAGTGGTAGAATAAGATTCTAACTAACACACTTTCATATGGTTTCACTTTAATTTGGCCATGTTTCTTTGCATTCCTCTTCTCTTCCAATTCATGTGAACCAAACACCCAAGTTAACAGAAATCCTGTATTTACAAATGCTCTATTTCCCACGTGCACTCCTATCCTATTCCAGTGTTTTTCCTGTCCCTGCATTTTTAGAATCCTGCAAGCCAAAGGAGCCCTTACAGAATTACTTCAGTTACAGATAGGTGTCGAAGAAAACTTTGTGTGGTTTGTCCTTCTCCTGCCGCAATGTCATCCACCTCACGTGAGCTGCTCCATCAATAGAAGCATTCACCAAACCAGACATCATGACTCTTGACCATTTTTCGCCACCTCAGATCTCCTTCCCTGCCGCCGGCACCCGCCGCAACTGCATCACCATAATCGACTCAGCAGATGAACCTGAGGAGTACACGAGTCCACAAGAGAGGTCGCACTCTTTTGTTTCTTCTTATCTTATGCATTGCTTAATATTACCTGCTACTTTATCGTCCTATTCACCTCTTAGACTCCCAGTCAGGTCCAAATTAATGTTCAAACTTGAGTTTTAAAATTACTTGTGGGGCACATTTCGAGGCAGCAATGAATAGTATATCTGTCTATTATCTGGTTCACCTAGGGTATGCCTATGTTGTTAATCTTGGGTGGGAAACAAATAGTAAAGCAATCATTGTCTGTATTTTTATTAAATTAAAGCTATCATCAGCCTGCTATCATTATTTTTGGATCCATCCACTGGTTGTTACTGCCACTCTAGATTTCTGCATGCTCTCCTTACATAATCTCACTATATATTTTTTGTATGCATGTCACATATTGTACACAGTCATGCTCAACATGTAGAGAAAAATACAAGAGTTTTGCGCGGCAATACAATGTCATGCAGACATCACTCCATGGTGGGTTCAATGGAAAATCCTCCCCCCTCTCCAGATTGTAATCCAGAGGAAGATATCTGTTCTGAGGCAGATTCAGACGCAGCTGACCACTCCTATTTACCCCCCAAGGTGTTTGCTCTAATTTGGCATGATGATGTTGGTCATATCATGCATATGTTTCGTTGTAGTGCCTACTTTCAACACCATATATGTCATCTGCTTAGTTTAGACATGTTCTGTAATGCCACCTGTCTAGTTTCTATATCATATATGAGAATTATGAAATCTCATCTCTTTTAGCCAGCCATAATATATGTGAGATATGCAATGCCATCTCGTTTAACCAGGCATCATATATTTGAATGATATCTTGCCAATCCTTTTCTTCATTACATTTCCATTTGTCGACAATGTTTGTACATTAAACTACTCTTCCTATGAATCAGCCATTTGAGTAGTTTTTTCCATCACCCACTCAAATGGTTGATTCATAGGAAGAGTAGTTTAATGTACAAATGACTAGTCCTATTCCCCCACCAAGGTAGTTATGGAAAAATCCCGATTCAGATACAGATTACCAGTCCTATTCCCCCACCGAGGTGTATGCTCTAACTTGGCACGGTTATACTGCCCATATCATGCATACGGTGTCTTGCATTGCACAGTTTAGACATCATATACACAATATTCAACACCATGTTCTTAGTTCAGACATCATATATGCGAATGCCCTCTGCTTAGTATATAAATCACATATGTGAATTAAATCATGCGATCGTGATTACTTAGATAAAATGTATGTGAATTATGTCATGCAAACCTGTTTACTAAAGACATCATATAATTATCTCATGCCATCCTGTTTAGTTATTCATCATATCTCTGAATTATGTCATGCTATGATATCCAGTTTAGATAGACATCATATATGTGAAATTATGTCATGCTATCCCTTTTAGTTAAAAATATACATGTCAACTATTTCATGCCCTCTTTTTTCCACACTATTTATTGCATCTGTCTCTCATACAAGGTCTATACACTCAACTATGTTTCCTGTTTATCAACCATTTGAATTTGAGCGGGTGATGGAAGTATCTAGCGGAGTAAAACACGGTCTTCAAATAAAATAGTGCTACCTCTTCATGGAGATAGCACCCCAGTTGTACATGCATGAGAACCAGCCCTACCACACATAACCCACACTCTCATAGATTGTACCCCTACTGCCATTGACAGAGAACCAGCTTCACCCAATCTAACCCCAACCCCAGCAGATAGTAACCCAGTTCCTGTTGACATAGCACCATCTCCACCACAGAGCTCCCAAACAAGAGCAGTTAGTAAGGCGGCTGTAGTGCCCAAAGCGCCAGTACTACCATGATGAATCCCAACTCCACCAGTTAGTACACCTATTCATGTGGAGGAAGCCCAACCAGCCATTCGTAGTTTAGCATATATCACATCTGATGTTGTTAAATCCTATGTGTGTATCTCCCATCATGGAAATATTATACGGAAGATGAAGGAAAATGTCAGTTGTAGGTGTTCGTCTAGAAGTTATGTGTAAGTAATGTTATTCATGACAGTTACTTTGCTTTGTCCCATACATTCTACCTCCATGATGGTTTTAATACATTTTTTCCCATTTGTTTTTGTAGAGAAGGACCGATTTGGAAACTCAGGATGAGTAACCCGTGCTAATACCTCTGCTATCTTCAAGAATGCTTGGTGGCAGTATCGGAATTACCTGAAGAAAATGTACTTCACTAGCAAAGAAACTCATCGAATTCCCTTACGTCTCCTGACACACATTTACGGGACGATGATTGGGACCGCCTTGTTCTGTACTAGTCTCGAACCAAGAATGTGGTAAGGTCTATGAGCTCATTTTTTATTTTGAAGTACTATATGCCTACATCTTACTGTACTCTGTTCTTGTAGAACAAGTGCTTAAACATGAAGAACAACTATTCTCATTTAAGATTCCATTGCTATCATGCATATTTCTTCGCTCTTGTATCACTATATTTACCCATACAAATTTATTTTTAAATTGAAGGATCCAATTGAAACTCCAATGGCACAACAAATATGTATAAGCATGTTTCTTTAACAGGTTTGCTCTTATAAATAGCTCTATTGCTTTCAATTTCAATTGTGTATACAATTGACTTCTCATATCATGCACATTACTAGCATCACAACAGAGCCAATAGTACTGTTGTACATGTAGACTCGTGGTACCCATCTAAAATCTTGTTGTGTCGTGTTGTTTCCCATGCTTTGTATTCTTTCAATGTTGCTCTGTCTTGAACTGATGACTTGAACTGTGTCTCTATTTTGATTTCGCAAGACAATGCAGTGACCATAGGACATAGATATATGTTTGTTTGATGCTTTTATTATGTACTACATGGAAATACAAGACTTGGTAGTTTAATCATGTCCACCTTACTAATGAACTGGTTCACCTAAATGAGTCTCATATAGCTAAACATGTGATGTGTCTGCTTGTTTCTTTTTTTAGAATGCTGACAGAATATTGGGGAAGAGTGCCTTATTAAGCAATGGTAAAGGAAGTAATGCAGATAAGGTTCAGGATAGTGAGACATCCTTGTTGGTCTCCAACAAAGCTGATAAAACAACTAAGGAAAACTATCTCGGAGACAATGAGATAACCCCAAAGTCCTGTCTTGATGTAGTGTTCGAGTTACAGGCCACTACCATTGGGACAAGCTATTCGAACTCACTATCCGAATCAGTTCGGTTTCTTGAGTCTCAACTACAAGCTTAAAGACATTGATCAGCTATGATGCAACAAGAAGCCGAAGGACAACGGAAGTCCCTGGAGAATTCAGATGCATACTTTCTGGTGCAACAGCAAGCGTTGGAGGATTTTAGTGCCAAACAAAAGAAAGCTAATAAGCTTGCTAAGCTTATGCCAGCATGGTGGATACCCAGGATAACGTTTCTTGAGCTCTTCTAAAGTTGTTTCAGCTATGGACTTGTTTTGCTATTGCGTTTATTTGCACTGGTGGCCAATTTAAATGACCAATGTATGTAATGTGCTGCTTTGCTCCCTATATTTGCACTGGTGGCGAACTTTGATGCCCAGTGGCTGTAATTTTTGTAATAGCCGTAATAGCCTAGGGTTAGTTGCTTGCTTATTTATTTCCTTATTGTCTTGTTTAGCTATTTGCATGTAGTCACTGTAGTTCTTTTTCCACGTTTTTCTAGTGGCCACAATAACCTATTTTTATAACTAGGCCACAATAACCATGGCAACACACGGACCGTTGTAACCATGGTCCTGCTACCTGTTGTAGTGACCATGGGCCTCTTATGGGCCGTAGGATCCATGGGCCTTCTACACGCCGTAGGATCCATGGGCCTTCTATGGGTCGTATAATTGATGGGCCCAGGCCGAATAATCGTTTGGCCTCACATGGGTCCGACTATTCGTGGACCAATGATTGTCCGCAAAATGGGATGAAAACAGGCTAGAGTGGAAATCACCTATTTATGGCCCGACCATAACGGGCCGTTAACAGGCCGTACTTGATGACACTATGAAAACAGCCCAACAGGTTAACAGGCCACAATTGGGCCGAATGTAACCACGGGCCGAATTTGGCCCACAAGCGGTACATGCCAGTAATGGACCGTAAGTAACCGAATTCTGAAAATTAGCCCAAGAATAAATGGGCCTTAGAAGGCCGAAAGGTAACACAGGCTGGAGACGGCCTACGGAATAATGGGTCATTAATGGGTATAAAGTGATATAATGTTCATTATGTGCCAGTTTCACCTTGGACTTTTAATGGACCCAGAGTTACAAAGGGCCTCGTATGAGCCGAAAGACATCATAGGCCATACATGGGCCGGAAGTTACAATAGGCTGGAATCATATTGGACGGCCCAGATGACGCTACTGGGCCCAATTCGGATAGGCCATAACGGGTGAAACGTCTCCAACGTATCTATAATTTTTGATTGTTCCATGCTATTATATTATCATTCTTGGATGTTTTACAATCATTTTATATCAGTTTTTCGTACTAACCTATTGACATAGTGCCCAGTGCTAGTTTTTGTTTTCTGCTTGTTTTTTACATCGCAGGAATTGATACCAAATGGAATCCAAACGCAGTGAAACTTTTTGTGGAGTTTTTATTGGACTAGAAGACATCCAGTGGGCCGAAGAAGTACCAGAGAGGGAGCCCGAGGGGGACACAA
The DNA here is from genome assembly GCF_002162155.2 of Triticum dicoccoides. Lineage (NCBI taxonomy): Eukaryota > Viridiplantae > Streptophyta > Magnoliopsida > Poales > Poaceae > Triticum > Triticum dicoccoides. The sequence goes on along the minus strand of NC_041391.1, from coordinate 475,636,044 downwards.
GACACCAGGGCGCGCTTGGCCCCTCCAGACGCACCCAGGTGGGTTGTGCCCACCTCGGTGGCCTCCCGCACCACCTCTTTGCTCTATAAATACCCCAATATTCCAGAAACCCTAGGGGAGTCGACGAAAATAAATTCCAGCCATCGCAAGTTCCAAAAACACCAGATCCGATCTAGACACCATCACGGAGGGGTTCATCATGTCCATTGGTGCCTCTCCGATGATGTGTGAGTAGTTCTTTGTAGACCTATTGGTCCGTAGTTAGTAGCTAGATGGCTTCCTCTCTCTCTCTCTCTTGATTCTCAATACATTGGTCTCTTGGAGATCCATATGATGTAAGTCTTTTTGCGGTGTGTTTGTTGGGATCTGATGAACTTCATGTTTATGACCAGATCTATGTTTTTATCCATGAAAGTTATTTGAGTCTTCTTTGATCTCTTATATGATGATTGATTATAGCCTCATATTTCTTCTCTGATATTTGGGTTTTGTTTCGCCAACTTGATCTATTTATCTTGCAATGGGAAGAGGTGCTTTGTGATGAGTTCAATCTTACGGTGCTTGTTCCTAGTGACAGAAGGGGAAACGACACGTATGTATCATTGCTATGAAGGATAACAAAATGGGGTCTATTTATACATAAATAGATCTTGTCTACATCATGTCATCGTTCTTGTTGCATTACTCCGTTTTCCCATGAACTTAATACACTAGATGCATGCTGGATAGCGGTTGATGTGTGGAGTAATAGTAGTAGATGCAGGCAGGAGTCGGTCTACTAATCTTGGACGTGATGCCTATATAATGATCATTGCCTAGATATCGTCATGATTATTTGAAGTTCTATCAATTGCCAAATAGTAATTGTTTTCCCACCGTTTGCTATTTTCTCCAGAGAAGCCACTAGTGAGACCTAAGGCCCCCGGTCTCTTCTTTAATATATTTTCCTTCGCAATCTACTTTTACTTGCCTTTATTTTAGTTCTACTAAACCAAAAATACAAAAATACTTTGCTGCACTTTATTTTATTTGCGATCTATTTATCCTGTCTATTACAACTTTATAACGTCTCTGCGCCAATTTCTGGCACCATTACCCGAAAGGGATTGACAACCCCTTTAACACGTCGAGTTGCAAGTATTTGTTATTTGTGTGAAGAGGTTGTTTACGTTGTGTTGCGTGGTTCTCCTACTGGTTCGATAACCTTGATCTCATCACTGAGGGAAATACCTACCGTCGTTGTGCTGCATCATCCCTTCCTCTTTGGGGAAATACCGACGTAGTTCTAGCAGGCATCAATGGGTCGTGAGTTAGCATGCTGTAAATGGCTATATGCGAACATGCCATTAACAGGCTTTCCGTGGGATGGCCCGCTACCTTTTGACCAAGTCAAATGGTCAGCCTTTTCACCAGAAAGGGCCTCTGTTGGGCCAAGCCATGTGTCTATGTATCATAGGCGCCTGCGGTCCAATGAGTGGATGACATCTGTCCCAATGGTGAGCCGACACGTGGTTCCTCTGGCCATTGAGAATTTTACATGTGGAAAATCCCCATTGGTTCGGGCTGTGAATGGTTACCAGAACCCGCTAGCTTAATGGTGACCCGTTATGGTGCATGGCACGTGTCGGTTAGCCATGACGAAAGCACTTATATGACGCGCAATTTATCATTATGGAAGTGGACACTTTTGTGATGATAATTCTGGTAATGTCATGGAAAACTTCTACGACGGCACAGTCATGACTATCTTGATTCTATCATAAAATCGTCATGGATGTACATGCATGACAGAAAACGTGACCTACTGTGACAAACACGTATCATCACGGAAAGTGTATTTTTTTGTAGTGATCTAGTTCGGCCTTGGCTTCGACCAATTGTGACCGGTTCACTTCAAGGTCCTCGGACAGCTTTTTGTTCTGATCCCTTGCGGCCTACAAAAATTGTATCATTATACACCCTTAACTCGGTCGTCCCGCCCGAATTAAGGCTTGGGGCTAGTCGGTTAGGGAACATGATATGCTTTTAAGATATATATACCTGCACCTTGGCGGCAAATAGACCAGCAATCCCGTCCACACCTGTCTGGGCTGCTCCAAGGTACGCGTCCACCGAACTAAAAGCATTGAAAACCTGTTCGACAAAAGTAGTATGATGCAAAATCTCCCTCCGGCGGTGATGGTTCATTACACTCTCGACTTAGGAATTAGTCACTGAAACATCTTCAGAATCCGCCGGGGGTACGCCAGCCATCGCATGTTCGAAGGACGCTCTGGCTTGTGTTGAAGGATTGGGACCAGAACTACGGTTCGACGCGTCCGGGTGATCTCCGGATTGGTGTAGAGGCATGCGCCTTCTGCAAAATTGAGAAAGCCTTAATAAAAAGATGCCGGCGGCGACTCTTGCTGCGATTCCAAAATACGTTACCTCTGGGTTGAGGAGGCAGGTGCTTCTGCTTCTGTGAAGGCTTTTCACTTTGATCCTCCGTCAAGGGCCTGAGCCAGTGCGGTCTGTGCTCCTCTCGAGGCATTCTTACCCATAGTGCGGTGACCCTTGGGAGTAGAAGTCAGCACGTGGGGGGTAGCGCGAGACGAGCGTCCTGTTCGGCAGGGGTTCTTCTTTTCACTTACTGAGGAAGCAGGAAGAGCCCCTGGGTGATCGGCTGTCACAGCCACCTTGGCACCGTCAAGGCCCTCCTGATAGAACACCCCATCTTCAAATTCGATAGACGTCTCTGGATCATCGTGATACCCCGGGTCACCGTCTCGAGAGTGACTCTCTGGTAGAGGAGGAGGACAACTAAAGGACGCAACCTGACGCCTCCATCCCTGTTCAAGTGGCGACTAGTAAGAGTTCGGCGTGATCTATAGACTCGAAGTAATGGATTGTGACTTACCCAGACCGCCGGATTATATCCGGAGCAGCCTTCTCGAATACTCATGCGAGCAAACTCTACTTCGTCTCCCTTGTAGAGATCGGCCAGTATTTTGGCCAGGGCCGCCTTGTTGTCGGGCTCGTGTCGTTGGTGACGTGTTCCGTCGTTGGTCCCGTTATAACACCATAAAGGGTGACCCTGTTGTTGGAGGGGTTGCACTCATCGGGTAACGGCAATGGCCATTACTTCGACCATTGTCAGCTTCCTGCTAGTTAGCAGCTTGATCTTGGCTGACAGTACCTGCACTTCTTCGCTATCCTGTTGGGAAGGGCCTCTAGGCCGCCAATTGTACTGCTTTATAGGCGGGTCGTTCGAATATTTGGGTAGCCCTTGCCGAACTGGATTGGTGAGGGGAACATCTTCGATATAAAACCACTTTGAGGTACATCCTTTGGGATCTTTCTGTGGGGTCCCGACTGGGTACCCTGTCTGAGCTATTCGCCATACTTCGGCGCCACCTACCTCAAATATAGATCCCTCCTAGAGGCAGGGAACAAGAAAAAGATACTTCCTCCATAAGTCAAAGTGGGGCTCACAACTTAGAAATATCTTGCACAAGGCTATTGTCGGTGTCAAAACCAGCGGATCTCGGGTAGGGGGTCCCGAACTGTGCGTCTAGGCGGATGGTAACAGGAGACGAGGGACACGATGTTTTTACCCAGGTCGGGCCCTCTTGATGGAGGTAAAACCCTACGTCCTGCTTGATTAATATTGATGGTGTGGGTTACAAGAGTAGATCTACCACAAGATCAAGGAGGCTAAACCCTAGAAGCTAGCCTATGGTATGATTGTTGTTCGTCCTATGGACTAAGGCCATCCGGTTTATATAGACACCGGAGAGGGCTAGGGTTACACAGAGTCAGTTACAAAGGTAGGAGATCTACATATCCGTATCGCCAAGCTTGCCTTCCACGCCAAGGAAAGTCCCATCTGGACACGGGACGAAGTCTTCAATCTTGTATCTTCATAGTCTTGGAGTCCGGCCGATGATGATAGTCCGGCTATCCGGACACCCCCTAGTCCCGGACTCCCTCAGTAGCCCCTGAACCAGGCTTCAATGACGACGAGTCCGGCGCGCATATTGTCTTCGGCATTGCAAGGCGGGTTCCTCCTCCGAATAATTTATAGAAGATTGTGAACACCAGGATAGTGTCCGGCTCTGCAAAATAAATTCCACATACAACCGTAGAGAGAATAATATTACACAAGTTCAATCTGCTGACGTATTTTGTGGCATAACGTCACACCACTACCAAGCCTTCAAATTGTTTTTATTGTTCCATCTCAGCGCGTTTAGCGAGGCGGTTTCCTTGGCACGTCTTGTCGAAGCAGAGATCGTGTTCCCCTTATTCCGGGATTCCCATCAATACGGACGTGGGTAACCCAACCGCGCCATTGATTGTGACACTTGGGAGATAAGCGAGTTTTACCAGGACGGTGGGGACGCGTGTTTCTGTCCGCCCATATAAGGGGATAAAGATCCAACCTTTTTACATGCGCCTTCTTCCTCCTTGGCTTATCCATCTCTGCGAACTCGAGCTCTAGCGCCCAAGCCCGCACATCTCACCTCAATCTTCTCCAAATATGTCCGGAGCGGGAGGCAAGTGGATGGCCTCCTCCGTCACGGAGGGGCATATCCAGAAGCTGCACAGCACCGGATACTTGTACAGCGACATCGCGCATCGGCTCCCCGACGAGGGAGAGCTCATCCCCACCCCTAGGCCCCATGAGAGGGTAGTATTCCTTCCCATTTCCTCCGCGGACTGGGCTTTCCACTTCATCCCTTTGTCCGGGGGCTCATGTTCTATTACGGCCTAGATTTCCATCATCTGGCCCCGAATTTTATCCTCAACATCTCGGCGTTAATCATCGTGTGCGAGGCCTTCCTCTGCATCCATCCCCACTTCGGCTTGTGGCTCAAGACCTTTAGTGTCAAGCCAAAGGTTGTGAAGGGCAGCCAAGCGGAGTGGGGAGGCGCCATGGTGGGCAGGATGTCCCACGTTACGTGGCTGGAGGGCACCTTTGTGGAAACCATCAAGGGGTGGCAATCGGGGTGGTTCCACATCACCGAGCCGCGTGATCCCGAATGGGCAGCGGCCCCCGAATTCAGATCCGGCATCCCCGCACGGCTCACCTCCTGGAAAGAGAGCGGCCGGATTTGGGGCGATTCGGAGGAGCTGACCGAACTCCAAGCCTGCATCCAAAAGCTGGTGGACAAGAAGCTCAAGCTTGTCAACATAGTCCAGGTCATGCTCATCCGCCAGATTCTCCCGTGCCAACGACGGGGCTTCAATATGTGGGAGTTCGATCCGGCGCAGCACCAGACTTTGAATGGGCTCTTCGACACTACGTACGAAGAGGTCTGGAAGGTGCTGTTCAAGGGCGCCGAGGCTCCCGCATCCGCTACCGAAGATCGCGGATTCAGCTCGCAGCGTCCAGCTGACGAGGTAAGTGATATTGTCCTTTATGGGACGCTTGTTATTCATAGTTTGACTCTATGCGGGATCTAAACTCCCTTTCCTTTGAGAGGACTGGCTGAAGAAGGCCGCACAGGCTATCTGTCCGGCCCCATTGCCAGAGGACCCAGCTGACGCCCGCCTAACGGGGCTGCTGGCTCCGGCACCCCACATGGTGCCGGAGAAGAAGGCCAAGAATAAGGCCACAAGGACTCGGAAGAGTTCCCGTTTTCAGGTGCTATCGGACGATGAACCCGAGGCCGACTCCTCCCACCAAGGCAAGGAGGAGAAGAAGAAAGCCACTCTCCCAATGGGGGGAGGGACGAAAAGGAAGGCCTCCCCAACAAGGGAGGTCGAAGGGTCCAAGAGGGGAAAAACTCTTCCCCCGGACTGTTCCGCCAACGCCAGTGACGACGACGAGGACTGGCCTCCAAGGGCCAAGCCTCTGGCGACATCGTAAGTATCCGGACTCCCGAATAACTTCAAGGTTTTTGTTTTCCGCCACATTATGTCTTTCTAATGCCGCATACAACCCTGTAGTCCGCCTAAGGATGATCTCCCCACTTTGTCGAGTGGGTCCTTAGGGGCGTCGGATATGGATTCTCTTCCGACTGCCTCCACCCCCCGTGATGCGGGCGATGCCGAGGTGGGATCCCAGGAAGGGACCCACCAGGAGGAGAGGGCCCCGGAGGTGTCGCAGGACAACCTCCCGGACTTTGCACCGGACTCAGCCCCGGAACCCATAGTGGCTCCGGAGTCCGGCGGGCGACCCCTTCGTAAGAAGGGCAAAACCGCGACGCCGGCTGCCTCCGTCCAACCGGAGGTGCCGGATAATTTGCTGGAGGCGCTCAACGGCGCCTCCATCAAAGAGGAACACCGCACTATTATGAGTGCGGTGATTCAGAAGGTTCAGCTCGCCAAGAGCGGGCTGACTGAAGCCTGTAGCAGCCTTCTAACAGGCTTTGAGGTAAGAATTTCAATATATGTAAAATGGTACCGCATAGACAGTAGCCCCTAATGCTCGGTTCGGTGTTCGGAAAGAAAAGCCAGACTGAGGATCTTTAGAAAGATAAACGCAGGAGTCATGAAAGTATGTCAATATGGGATTGCAGGCGGTGCTGCTGACCTCTGCTGCACTGACTGCGGAGGTCAAAACTTTGAAGGAAAACCTCGAGCGGTCCGAGAACGAGCCCGGCCATGCCAAGAAGCAGCTCGAGGAAAAAGAAGGTGAGTAATACCTTATGAAAATTGTACCTTACAGAAAAGGATTTTGGTTGCAAGAAAAATGACAAGGATAACTGGGGTATTGCAGGGGCCACTAACGAGGTGGCGACCCTGAAGGAGGCGGTGTCCGCGGTCGAACGCAATGCGGCTGCGGAGCGCACCGAGCGAGAGAAACAGGAGGCGCGGGTGGCGGAGGTACAACAAGAGCTCCAGGATCTCATGAGGAAACATGAGAACCTGGAGCGTGACTCGAAGACTCGAGAGTCTGAGCTTGCAACGGCTCTTGAGAGTGCCAAAGCCGCTAAGGCCGAAGCCTACAAGGCCCTCCAGGAGATCGAGGCGGTAAAGAAAATAGCAGCGGGTAAGGCATTTTTCATGCAAAGTAAGCATGTGAGTGTTAATTACCTGTCGCTTACCCAAATTCGGAGCTCTCCAGGAGCGTTCGCAGATCTTCCTCGCAGCGTGTCCGATGCTGCCGCATTCTACCGGGCCGAGGAGGGGAGCTCGACGGAGAAGGTCTTCTGGTCTCAGTATGCTGAGGCCGAACATCCGGTGCCCCTTAGCGACCAGCTGAAGCAGCTGGTCGAGCTCCACAAGGCGGCCGAACAGGCCATGAAGGGCCTCATAGTTCGGCCGTGGCCTAAGGAGGCCATGCCTGGGAGCTACTTCGGCCTGGTGCGGCGGCTGGTGGATGCGTGCCCATGGGTTGAAGTCATCAAGCACTACGCCTGTATTGAAGGTGCCCGTCGGGCCCTTGCCCGCGCAAAGGTGCACTGGGGCAAGATGGATGCCCAGAAGCTTGTGACGGACCCACCACCAGAGGGCAAGGAGTATCGTACGCCTGAGATGTATTATAAGAGTGTGCTGAAGGGCGCCTGCACTATTGCGGGTGAGTGCTCCAAAGATGTAATATTTGAGTAGACTTGCATTTTGTTATCCTGTGCGCTGAAAACTTGGTTCATATGCGCTAAGCAACGCTTGTTAATTTAAAATATTACCTTCTGTGCGGCTGTTTATCAAATCTGAGAGATGGCAAGTCGTCGGCTTCAGCCCCCATGCCACGAGTGCTGGGGTGTTCGGGATAAACTCGAGCACTCTTGTTCCCATTTTTGGGTCCATCTACGGAGGCGCTCAACACAACGAACAAGGCAACCGGACTTATAATGCTTGAACACTCTCACTTAGCCATAGAATTCTATAATTTTAAATTTCGGCGAAGCCCCTAGTTTTCGAAAGGCCGAATTTGGGGCACTATCCACGCCTTGGCCGGACAGAATCCGGCTCCTCGCTCGAAGCGGCATAAGTCTTTAGGGACTCGCAAAGAACCTCTCAAACAGCGACCAGCTCTCGCCTCATCATGACGGTCAGTTTTAGCTTTCTCCACTGAGGCGTTAACCTAGCTCAACTGGGGCGCAATCGCAGTGGTTCTCCCAGTGCTACCTTAGCCGATAAAACGGAACGTAAGGTACCAAAACATGGGAGCCGAGCAAACCCAACTATTGACCCAAGAACATGATTCGGAGCCGATGCATATAATGCTATAAGTTCGGGGTGCCGCACTTGTGAAAGTGTTCGGACTTATCACACCATAACGCGGGAAACATAAGCCCCTGGTGTATTTAGCCGTACCAAAACGTACGGATGCAACATGTCATAGATGAACATATGTGTAAGAAAGAAATGCAATTAGAAGAAAAAATGTGTTGCATTGCTTTATTCAATAAAAACTGCTGTAAGTGCAGGACGATACAAGTGGTGCAGTAAGCAAGGGATGGGACTGTTTAACATGTCCCCCTCCAGGGATAGGCTACGGAATAATGCATAAAACAGATTTAATGCTCATGATGGAAACCACCTAGATTTTCGTTGTAGCCTTTCTCCTTCCCCGGCTATTGCATCGTGGGTTCGGCATGTCTGCTGCCGGACAAGGCCTCTGACGAACGGAGTCCTGTAGGTAAAAAATAAAAGGAAAAGAAAAAGAAACGACACACTTAAGAGCCCCTGGTGCGGTTGAGTCGCAGTCTGGGCTTATCGTGGTCGAGCCCCTTGCCCCATGCCCATGGTATCTTCAGAGCGTAATGGAGTACGCGAAGGGTTTGTCTTATTGTTTTACAGGGGCTGGGGTTGGGGCCGCACTGCTACACGTGCTCGGAACGTGCCATGTGATCGTGTTGTAGGTTACTCCGGGCACGCTTAGCTGTGTCCGGCCACTTGGCAGCCGGACTCGAGAATTGCCTTAAAAGGCTGCTTTGTACTTCTGCCGCGAGAGCCGCTGTATGTTCCTCCGTTCGGAGGGAGCGTTTAGTGTTTCCGTTGACCATGATGACTCCTCTAGGGCCTGGCATCTTGAGCTTGAGGTATGCTTAGTGCGGCACCGCGTTGAACTTTGCGAACGCGGTACGTCCGAGCAAGGCATGATAGCCGCTGCGGAACGGGACTATGTCGAAGATTAACTCCTCGCTTCGGAAGTTATCCGGGGATCCGAAGACCACTTCCAGTGTAACTGAGCCTGTACAATTGGCTTCTACACCTGGTATGATGCCTTTAAAGGTCGTCTTGGTAGGTTTAATCCTTGAGGGGTCTATGCCCATTTTGCACACCGTGTCCTGATAAAGCAGGTTTAGGCTGTTGCCACCGTCCATCAGGACTCTGGTGAGATGAAATCCATCGACGATTGGGTCTAGAACCAATGCGGCGAACCCACCATGGCGAATGCTGGTGGGGTGGTCCCTTCGATCAAAGGTGATCGGGCAAGAGGACCATGGATTGAACTTCGGGGCAACTGGCTCCATCGCATATACATCCCTGAGTGCACGCTTCAGCTCCCTTTTGGGTATGTGCGTGGCATATATCATGTTCACCGTCCGCACCTGTGGGGGGAAACCCTTCTGTCCTCTATTGTTCGGCGGTCGGGTCTCTTCCTCGTCGTCGCTATATAGCCCCTTGTCGCTGTTTTCGGCAATTAACTTGCCTGCCTGCTTGAACACCCAACAGTCCCTATTGGTGTGGTGAGCTGGCTTTTCTGGGGTGCCATGTATCTGGCACAAGCGGTCGAGAATTCGGTCCAAATTGGACGGACCCTGAGTTGTTCTTTTGAATGACTTTTTCCGTTGACCGGGTTTAGAGCCTCTGAATCCGGCATTGACTGCCGTATACTCACTGTTATCGCCGTTAATGCGGCGTTTGTTTTTGTTGCGACGCGACCTGCCACTATGGTCCTTGATATCCGGACTGCCAGCATTTTTATTGAGGTTGTTGCTGCGTGCTAGCCAGCTGTCCTCACCTGCACAGAAGCGGGTCATGAGTGATGTAAGGGCTGCCATGGATTTCGGCTTTTCCTTTCCCAGGTGCCGGGCAAGCCACTCGTCGCGGATGTTATGCTTGAAGGCCGCGAGGGCCTCGGCATCCGGACAGTCGACGATTTGGTTTTTCTTGGTTAAGAACCGTGTCTAGAATTGTCTAGCCGATTCGTCTGGCTGCTGAATTATGTGGCTTAGGTCATCTGCATCTGGTGGTCGCACGTACGTGCCTTGGAAGTTATCAAGGAATGCGGCTTCCAGGTCCTCCCAACTCCCGATTGACTCTGCTGGCAAGCTGTTAAGCCAGTGCCGGGCTGGTCCTTTAAGTTTGAGTGGGAGATATTTGATGGCGTGGAGATCGTCTCCGCGGGCCATGTGGATGTGGAGGAGATAGTCCTCGATCCAGACCGCGGGGTCTGTTGTGCCATCATAAGATTCAATATTGACGGGTTTAAACCCTTCTGGGACTTGATGATCCATTACCTCATCTGTGAAGCACAATGGGTGTCCGGCGCCTCTGTACTGGGCGATATCGCGAGGGAGCTCAAAAGATCTTTGTCTGTTGTGTTCGGCCCGGCCGGACTTACTGTGTCCGGGGTGATGGTGATCGTCACGTATCGTGGGGCGCCCATGTGATCCATAGATCGATCTTGATTGTCTTGCCTTATCCTCCAATATGTCGCGCAGGTCCGGAGTGTTCCCCTGTGGCCTTATGCTTTTCGAGCGATGCCGGGGTACGGGTCTAGTGAAGGGCCTTGAGGCCTCTCTGTCGCGACCACGGGGTGGTCGATCAGCCGTATTGTCTCCTGGTGAAGCGGGATCATATGCCTCCACCTCTAATCGGGGGAGCAGCTTACATTTGGGGTAGCTTTTGGAGGGGCATTCGAGTTCATGCTCTTCGGCCGCGAGGACTTCGATCCATCTGTCGGCTAGCAGATCTTGATCAGCTCTAAGCTGCTGCTACTTTTTATTGAGGCTGTTTGCCGTGGCCATAAGCCTGCGTTTTAAACGCTCCTGTTCGACGGGATCCTCAGGCACGACGAATTCGTCGTCGTCGAGGCTTGCCTCGTCTCCGGAGGGAGGCATATAGTCCTCTACCTCTTCTTCGGCCGCTCTCTCATGAGGGCTGGCGTCCCCCTCCTCTTGCGATGGATCTTGCTAGAGTGGGTTATCTTTGGCGCTATCTGGTGTATTATTGTCTCCGGTGCCGGAATCCTCATTCTTGCTATGGCGGGATTTAGAGCGGCGCCGCTGACGCCGGCGCTTGGGCTGTTTCTTAGAGGGGTCATCCTCCGCTATTCCTTCGCCGTTCCCATCCTTTGGGATATCCACCATGTATATGTTGTATGAAGAGGTGGCTTTCTAGTGCCTGGTGGGCGCTGGTTCTTGGTCGTCTCCGGCATCGTTGTCCATACCGTGGATGTCCTCAGAGTCGTAATCTAGCATGTCGGTTAGATCGTCGACAGTGGCTACCAAGTGGGTGGTGGGTGGGCTCTGAATTTCTTCGTTGTCCGCATGCCAACCATCCTGGCCGCAGTCCGGCCAGGCCTCTCCTGATAACGAGAGGTATTTTAGCAAACTCAAGATGTCGCCAAAAGGTGAGTGTTGAAAGATGTCCGCCGCGGTGAACTCCATGATCGGCACCCAATCGGATTCGACTAGAGGGGGCGCGGGAGGTCCGGAGTCCGGCAAGGAGTCCGGCACCTCGGAGTCACGAGCTTCATGGGGGACAAGATCGGTGTTCGGCTCTATCGCCGTAGAGGTTGCAGCCCCCGAGGTGGTGTCTAGCCATCCATCCTTGGTCTGCGCAGCCGGCTCCGAGTCGAAGATCGGAGCGGGTTCGAGTGCGGCCTCCAGGGTACTGTCCGGCTGCAGAGCTAAATCATGCCCATCGTGACAGTACGGCACGCTCGGCTATGGCTCGAATCCGTCGAGGATCAAGTCCCCGCGGATGTCAGCCGTGAAGTTCAAACTTCCAAATCTGACCTGACGGCCAGGGGCGTAGCCTTCGATCTGCTCCAGCTGGCCAAGCGAATTGGCCCGCAGTGCGAAGCCGCTGAATATGAAGATCTGTCCGGGGAGGAAGGTCTCACCCTGGACTGCATCGTCGTTGATGTCGAAGAAGCCATCGAGCCTATCGGTGACGACACAGAGGAACTCTCGATGAAAGCACCAATGTCGGTGTCAAAACCGGCGGATCTCGGGTAGGGGGTCCCGAACTGTGCGTCTAGGCGGATGGTAACAGGAGACGAGGGACATGATGTTTTTACCCAGGTTCGGGCCCTCTTGATGGAGGTAAAACACTACGTCCTGCTTGATTAATATTGATGATGTGGGTTACAAGAGTAGATCTACCACGAGATCAAGGAGGCTAAACCCTAGAAGCTAGCCTATGGTATGATTGTTGTTTGTCCTATGGACTAAGGCCATCCGGTTTATATAGACACCGGAGAGGGATAGGGTTACACAGAGTTGGTTACAAAGGTAGGAGATCTACATATCCGTATCGCCAAGCTTGCCTTCCACGCCAAGGAAAGTCCCATCCGGACACGGGACGAAGTCTTCAATCTTGTATCTTCATAGTCTTGGAGTCCGGCCGATGATGATAGTCCGGCTATCCGGACACCCCCTAGTCCGGGACTCCCTCAACTATGAAGCCAGAAATGTGCAGTATCGTCCCCGGGGTGAGGTTGTGGAGCTGGAACCCATAGAACTCTAGTAAACCCCATAGAAAAGGGTGAATGGGAAAACCCAAACCCCTTAAAAGGAAGGGCATGAGACATACCCTATCCTCCTTGTTTGGGGTGGGGGAGTTCTCTGCGAGGGTGCGACCATTGATGGTGATGAGACCAGCGTGGATCGGGACCAGATCGGCCAAAGGGAGGAAGCGCTGCAACTCCAAGAGACTCAGCTGGATATGCGAGACCGTGTAGCTCAACCAATTGCCTAGGAGTGGGCAGTGAGGGCGCGAGGAAGAACCTGGGGTGTCGGCCATGGCTTTGGGGAATTTTTTAAGTGTCATTCTTGGTGAAGGGGAAGGTAACTGTTCTCAGCACCTTTGGATCTATAAATAGGCATCTTGTGGTGAAGCCGAAAGGGTAGGTGCGTGGAAGGGCGGCATTGGGCCACACGTCCTCTAGAAACATGTGCGAAGCCCTTGTCCCGAGGAACAGCATTAAACTCTGGTGGACTCACTTCAATCTCAAAGCATCTCTGGATCCTGGTATTTTGAGACTATCCGGACCTAAGGACATCAGAGCGGGTTTCGATACGGTTCAGCGATAGTAACACAACTGCAAGTGATGGCCCATTGTATATGGGCCGAACTGGAGGAGCTATGTGGTGACCGTAAACCTGTGAAGTCGTGGTGTGCCCTCCAAGTCAAGGGTGGACGAGATCTCTTTCCCTCTTGTTGTAATCTATCTTCGATAACCCTAACCATATCGATGTCTATATAAATCAATGGTTGTAGTCATTAGGTGAGAGCTATATTCATCACCGCATAGCCTTAGGTTTTAGCTCATTCTGATCTCGAGGTAGATCTACTCTATAATCTCCATCATATATGCAATACAATCAAGCAAGACGTAGAGTTTTACCTCTTCGAGAGGGCCCAAACCTGGGTAAACACTGAGTTCGTCGTCCCCTATTATGCGTTGATGATAGATCTGTAGCTCAAGACCCCCTACCCCGAAGTCTGCCGGTTTTGACACTGACAACGGGTCTATGTTTATCATTTTCATCAGGTTTGGCAATTCTAGCAGCTTCATCGCAGAATTAAATAACATGCACATCAATATTTTCTACCAAGAGATCTTTAACCATAGCAACACTGGGTTCTACTTTTATTTGTTCAGAGGGTTTAGGTGCTTTAAGATTACTTTTGCGAACCACAGTTGATACCTTAGCATGTTCCTTTATCCTAACAGGGAAATGTGGTTTTTCAATACAAGCAGTTGGCACAACTGGATCAACATTGTAAAAAAATGATAGTCTCATCTTTAGCTAAAACTGGTTCTTTAATTTCTTCTTTAATAGGGGGATGATATTTAAACCATTTCTCCTTAGGGAGATCAACATGAGTAGCAAATGATTCACGGAAAGAGGTTACTATCTCAGAGTCAAGTCCATATTTAGTTCTAAACTTTTTAAAGGCATGGGTATTCATAAAAGATTTAACACAATCAAACTCGAGCTTCATACCTGACTCTTTACCTTCATTGAGTTCCAAATCTTCAGAGTTACGTTTAATTCTTTATAAAAGATCCCACTTGAAATTGTTGGGGAACGTAGCATGCAATTTCAAAAATTTCCTACGATCACGCAAGATCTATCTAGGAGATGCATAGCAACGAGAGGGGGAGAGTGTGTCCATGTACCCTCGTAGACCGAAAGCGGAAGCGTTATGTTAACGCGGTTGATGTAGTCGAACATCTTCACGATCCAACCGATCTAGCACCGAACGTACGACACCTACGAGTTCAGCACACATTTAGCTCGATGACGTCCCTCGAACTCTTGATCCAGTAGAGGGTCGAGGGAGAGTTTCGTCAGCACGACAGCGTGATGACGGTGTTGATGATGTGATCCGTGTAGGGATTTGCCTAAGCACTACGATGATACTATCCGAGGAGTAAACGGTGGAGGGGGGAACCGAACACGGCTAAGACAATGTTGTGCCTTTGGGGTGCCCACTGCCCCCATATATAAAGGAGGAGGGAGGAGGTCGGCAACCAGGGGCGCCATGGAGGGGGGAGTTCTACTAGGACTCCAAACCTAGTAGGATTCGCCCCCCCCCCCACCTTTTTCCTTTTTTCCGAAGTAGCAAAGGGGGAAAGGAGAGGGAGTAGGAGAAGAAAAGGGGGGCTGAGGAGTCCTTGATTCAGGGGTCCTTAGATGTCCAGCTTAGGAGTTTGGGCCGGGCTGCATGGGCCGCACAGGATCACGTCGAAGATCATCTACCGTGTCCGGATGGGACTTCTCAACACGTGGACGGCAAGAATAGAGTCCAGAGGTTTCTTTCCCTGATAAACCGACTTTGTACCATCTATAGACCCCCTCCGGTGTGTATATAAACTAGAGGGGTTAGGCCGTAGAATACAACTTTTCATCATCATTGGAATCCTCATATGCTAGCCATCTAGGGTTGGCCAACACGATCTCGAGGTAGATCATCTCTTGTAATCTTCCTATTCAATAATCATAATCAAGCAGGAGTAGGGTTTTAAATCCATTAAGAGGGCCTGAACCTGGGTAAACATCGTGTCCCTTGGCCTCCTGTTAGCATTGATCCTTATAAGCATAGCTTGCCCCCCCCCCCACCCAAGATCTACCGGTTTTGACACCGACATTTGTGCTTTCATCGAGAGCTCCACTGTGATATCTACTAAAATTGATCCATGGATCGCCTAGTCATCAATGACAACATCACTTCCGGAGGGTTCCTGGCTTCAGAGAAGACCCTCCGGTTCGGCAGTTTTACCATGAAGGCACGCGCGGCCGTCGAGCCCGCAACTCCCCTCACGGCCACCGGACACCATCCTTGCATTGGCCCCAAGTACTCTGAAAAATTGGATCCGGCAGATATTTTGTCTTTAAACTAACTGCTAGATTGCATCGTTTCCCTAGAGGTCTCAACGGACTATGATCGGATCGGGCTCAAGCCCGACCAAAGGGAAATCAACCACACACTGATCACCCACTCCGTGGCGATACTCAAGGAACCGGCCACCAACGACTCCCTCAGTATCTGGTCAAATTATCTGAGCATCGAACATATAAACATTGAAGAGTGGTTTAGGGGATATTGTGGGACTCCTGGATCAGGGGGTCCTCGGGCGTGCGGACTACTGATGTGGGTCGGACTGATGGTTCCATACTGAGGACCAAGTATGTCCGTGTTGGGGAACGTAGTAATTTCAAAAAAATTCCTACGCACACGGAAGATCATGGTGATGCATAGCAACGAGAGGGGAGAGTGTTGTCCACGTATCCTCGTAGACCGAAAGCGGAGGCGTTAGCACAATGCGGTTGATGTAGTCGTACGTCTTCACGATTCGACTGATCAAGTACCGAACGTACGGCACCTCCGAGTTCAGCACACGTTCAACTCGATGACGTCCCACGAACTCCAATCCAGCAGAGCTTTGCGGGAGAGTTCCGTCAGCATGATAGCGTGATGACGGTGTCGATGATGCTACCGATGCAGGGCTTCGCCTAAGCACCGCTACGATATTACCGAGGTGGAATATGGTGGAGGGGGCACCGCACACGGCTAAGAGATAAATGATCAATTG
>NC_041391.1:475575533-475619549 GCF_002162155.2 Triticum dicoccoides | reverse complement strand
AAGGGGGGAGGGGCCAGCCTAGGAGGAGGGCACGCCAAGGGGGGAGTCCTACTCCCACCGGGAGTAGGACTCCTCCTTTCCTCTTTGGAGTTGGAGAGGGGAAGGAAGGGAGAAAGATAGAGGAAGGAAAGGGGGGCGCCCCTCCCCTGTCCAATTCGGACTAGAGGGGGAGGGGGCGCGCGGCCTGCCCTGGCCGCCCCTCCTCTTCTCCACTAGGGCCCATGAGGCCCAATAAACCCCCCGGGGGGTTCCGGTAACCCCCCGATACTCCGGTGTCCGAAACCCTCCGAAACCATTCCGGTGTCCGAACATAGTCATCCAATATATCGATCTTTACGTCTCGACTATTTCGAGACTCCTCGTCATGTTCGTGATCATATCCGGGACTCCGAACTACCTTCAGTACATCAAAACACAAAAACTCATAATACCGATCGTCACCAAACTTTAAGCGTGCGGACCCTACGGGTTCGAGAACTATGTAGACATGACCGAGACACGTTTTCGATCAATAACCAATAGCGGAACCTGGATGCTCATATTGGTTCCCACTTATTCTGCGAAGATCTTTATCGGTCAAACTGCATACCTACATATGTTGTTCCCTTTGTCATCGGTATGTTACTTGCCCGAGATTCGATCGTTGGTATCTCAATACCTAGTTCAATCTCGTTACCGACAAGTCTCTTTACTCGTTATGTAATGCATCATCCCGCAACTAACTCCTTAGCCACATTGTTTGCAAGGCTTATAGTGATGTGCATTACCGAGAGGGCCCAGAGATACCTCTCCGATAATCGGAGTGACAAATCCTAATCTCAAAATACGCCAACTCAACAAGTACCTTCGGAGACACCTGTAGAGCTCCTTTATAATCACCCAGTTACATTGTGACATTTGGTAGCACACAAAGTGTTCCTCTGGTAAACGGGAGTTGCATAATCTCATAGTCATAGGAACATGTATAAGTCATGAAGAAAGCAATAGCCACATACTAAACGATCAAGTGCTAAGCTAACGGAATGGGTCAAGTCAATCACATCATTCTCCTAATGATGTGATCTGGATAATCATTGACAATTCATGTCTATGGCTAGGAAACACAACCAACTTTGATCAACGAGCTAGTCAAGTAGAGGCATACTAGTGACACTATGTTTGTCTATGTATTCACACATGTATTATGTTTCCAGTTAAAACAATTCTAGCATGAATAATAAACATTTATCATGATATGAGGAAATAAATAATAACTTTATTATTGCCTCTAGGGCATATTTCCTTCAGTCTCCCTCTTGCACTAGAGTCAATAATCTAGATTACACAGTAATGATTCTAACACCCATGGAGCCTTGGTGCTGATCATGTTTTGCTCATGGAAGAGGCTTAGTAAACGGGTCTGCAACATTCAGATCCGTATGTATCTTGCAAATCTCTATGTCTCCCACCTGGACTTGGTCTTGGATGGAATTGAAGCATCTCTTGATGTGCTTGGTTCTCTTGTGAAATCTGGATTCTTTTGCCAGGGCAATTGCACCAGTATTATCACAAAAGATTTTCATTGGACCCGATGCACTAGGTATGACACCTAGATCGGATATGAACTCCTTCATCCAGACTCATTCATTTGATGCTTCCGTAGCAGCTATGTACTCCGCTTCACACGTAGATCCCGCCACGACGCTTTGTTTAGAACTGCACCAACTGACAGCTCCACCGTTCAATATAAACATGTATCCGGTTTGCGATTTAGAATCGTCCGGATCAATGTCAAAGCTTGCATCAACGTAACCATTTACGACTAGCTCGTTGTCACCTCCACAAACGAGAAACATATCCTTAGTCCATTTCAGGTATTTTAGGATATTCTTGACCGTTGTCGAGTGATCCACTCCTGGATTACTTTGGTACCTCCCTCCTAAACTAATAGCAAGGCACACATCAGGTCTGGTACACAACATTGCATACATGATAGAGCCTATGGCTGAAGCATAGGGAACATCTTTCATTTTCTCTCTATCTTCTGCAGTGGTCGGGCATTGAGTCTGCCTCAACTTCATACCTTGTAATACAAGCAAGAAACCTTTCTTTGCTTGATCCATTTTGAACTTTTTCAAAACTTTATCAAGGTATGTGCTTTGTGAAAGTCCAATTAAGCGTCTTGATCTATCTCTATAGATCTTGATGCCCAATATATAAGCAGCTTCACCGAGGTCTTTCATTGAAAAACTTTTATTCAAGTATCCTTTTATGCTATCCAGAAATTCTATATCATTTACAATCAACAATATGTCGTCTACATATAATATCAGAAACGCTACAGAGCTCCCACTCACTTTCTTGTAAATACAGGCTTCTCCAAAAGTCTGTATAAAACCATATGCTTTGATCACACTATCGAAACATTTATTCCAACTCCGAGAGGCTTGCACTAGTCCATAAATGGATCGCTAGAGCTTGGACACTTTGTTAGCACCTTTCGGATCGACAAAACCTTCTGGTTGCATCATACACAACTCTTCTTCCAGAAATCCATTCAGGAATGTAGTTTTGACATCCATTTTCCAAATTTCATAATCATAAAATGCGGCAATTGCTAACATGATTCAGACAGACTTAAGCATCGCTACGGGTGAGAAAGTCTCATCGTAGTCAACCCCTTGAACTTGTCGAAAACCTTTCACAATAAGTTGAGCTTTGTAGACAGTAACATTACCATCAATGTCAGTCTTCCATTGCACTTTTAGCAAAGTTTGTTGGCAACGCCTAAACATCGTATGGGGAACGGTTAGCCACCGGATGGATCTTATTGAACAAATGAAGACTCAGCGCCCGTGCAAGTTGATCATGGAAATCTTTCTGATTGCTGCTTGGAGTCTCTGGAAAGAGCGTAACAACAATTATTTTAGGCATGTGGTGCCTTCTGTTGACCCATGGTGGACTAGGTTCAAGAATGACTTTGGTAACCTACAATATAGATTGCTAGAACACAAGAGGCATGTTGTCTCTTCCATTTTGCAAACTCTAACCTAGGACTCTCATTAACTTTGCGGGGTTGTAGCTTAGTCATGTCTAACTCCCCCACTTTGTAATTATCACCATGTAACCAAGTTTATTTTATACTTAATATATATGCAGTACGAGCCTTTCCTACTGTCCCAACCCTTAAAAAAAGATCCATTTATTCTCGATGGCTTGCCGACCATCGGGCAAGTCAACCGAAGTCCATACTTTGTTCTCATACATGGATCCCATCTCAGATTTCATGGCCTCAAGCCATTTTGTGGAATCTAGGCTCATCATCGCTTCCTCATTGTTCGTAGGTTCGCCATGGTCAAGTAACATGACCTCCAGAATAGGATTACCGTACCACTCTGGTGCGGATCTTACTCTGGTTGACATACGAGGTTTGGTAGTAACTTGATCTGAAGTTTCTTGATAAATATCATTAACTTCCTCACTAATTGGTGTAGGCGTCACAGGAACCGGTTTCTGTGATGAACTACTTTCCAATAAGGGAGCAGGTACAGTTACCTCATCAAGTTCTACATTCCTCCCACTCACTTCTTTCGAGAGAAACTCCTTCTCTAGAAAGGATCCAAATTTAGCAACAAAAGTCTTGCCTTCGGATCTGTGATAGAAGGTGTACCTAGTAGTCTCCTTTGGGTATCCTATGAAGACACATTTCTCTGATTTGGGTTCGAGCTTATCAGGTTGAAGTTTTTTCACATAAGCATCGCAGCCCCAAACTTTAAGAAACGACAACTTTGATTTCTTGCCAAACCACAGTTCATAAGGCGTTGTCTCAACGGATTTTGATGGTGCCCTATTTAACGTGAATGTAGCCGTCTCTAAAGCATAACCCCAAAATGATAGCGGTAAATCAGTAAGAGACATCATTGATCGCACCATATCTAGTAAAGTACGATTACGATGTTCGGACACACCATTATGTTGTGGTGTTCCGGGTGGCGTGAGTTGCGAAAATATTCCGCATTGTTTCAAATGTAGACCAAACTCGTAACTCAAATATTATAATCCACGATCAGATCGTAGAAACTTTATTTTCTTGTTATGATGATTTTCCACTTCACTCTGAAATTCTTTGAACTTTTCAAATGTTTTAGACTTATGTTTCATTAAGTAGATATACCCATATCTGCTCAAATCATCAGTGAAGGTGAGAAAATAACGATACCCGCCGCGAGCCTCAATATTCATTAGACCACATACATCAGTATGTATGATTTCCAAATAAATCTTTTGCTCGCTCCATAGTTCCGGAGAATGGCGTTTTAGTCATCTTGCCCATGAGGCATGGTTTGCAAGTACCAAGTGATTCATAATCAAGTGATTCCAAAAGTCCATCAATATGGAGTTTCTTCATGCACTTTACACCAATATGACCCAAACGGCAGTGCCACAAATAAGTTGCACTATCATTATCAAATCTACATCTTTTGGCTTCAACATTATGAATATGTGTATCACTACTATCGAGATTCAACAAAAATAGACCACTCTTCAAGGGTGCATGACCATAAAAGATATTACTCATATAAATAGAACAACCATTATTCTCTGATTTAAATGAATAACCGTCTCGCATTAAACAAGATCCAGATATAATGTTCATTCTTAACATTGGAACCAAATATCAATTATTTAGGTCTAAAACTAATCCCGAAGGTAGATGTAGAGGTAGCATGCCGACCGCGATCACATGGACTTTGGAAACATTTCCCACGCGCATCATCACCTCGTCCTTAGCCAATCTTCGCTTAATCCGTAGTCCCTGTTTCGAGTTGCAAATATTAGCAACACAACCAGTATCAAATACCCAGGTGCTACTGCGAGCATTAGTAAGGTAGACATCAATAACATGTATATCACATATACCTTTGTTCACCTTGCCATCCTTCTTATCCGCCAAATACTTGGGGCAGTTCCGCTTCCAGTGACTAGTCCCTTTGCAGTAGAAGCACTCAGTCTCAGGCTTAGGTCCAGACTTGGGTTTCTTCTCCTGAGCGGCAACTTTCTTGTCGTTCTTCTTGAAGTTCCCCTTCTTCCTTCCTTGATGCTCCTTCTTGATTTCTACTTCCGCAGCTTTTACCATCGCGAAGAGCTCGGGAATAGTCTTGTTCATCCCTTGCATATTATAGTTCGTCACGAAGCTTTTGTAGCTTGGTGGCAGTGATTGAAGAATTTTGTCAATGACACTATCATCAAGAAGATTAACTCCCAGTTGAATCAAGTGATTATTATACCCAGACATTTTGAGTATATGTTCACTGACAGAATATTCTCCTCCATCTTGCAACTATAGAACTTATTGGAGACTTCATATCTCTCAATCCGGGCATTTGCTTGAAATATTAACTTCAACTCCTGGAACATCTCATATGCTCCATGACATTCAAAACGTCGTTGAAGTCCCGGCTCTAAGCCGTAAAGCATGGCACACTGAACTATCGAGTAGTCATCAGCTTTGCTCTGCCAAACATTCTTAACATCGTCAGTTGCATCTGCAGCAGGCCTGGCACCCAGCGGTGCTTCCAGGACGTAATTCTTCTGTGCAGCAATGAGGATAATCCTCAAGTTACGGACCCAGTCCATGTAATTGCTACCATCATCTTTCAACTTAGCTTTCTCAAGGAACGCATTAAAATTCAACGGAACAACAACACAGGCCATCTATCTACAATAACATAGACAAGCAAAAATACTATCAGGTACTAAGTTCATGATAAATTAAAGTTCAATTAATCATATTACTTTAGAACTCCCACTTAGATAGACATCCCTCTAATCATCTAAGTGATCACGTGATCCAAATCAACTAAACCATGTCCGATCATCACGTGAGATGGAGTAGTTTTCAATGGTGAACATCACTATGTTGATCATATCTACTATATGATTCACGCTCGACCTTTCGGTCTTAGTGTTCCGAGGACATATCTGTATATGCTAGGCTCGTCAAGTTTAACCTGAGTATTCTGCGTGTGTAAAACTGTCTGACACCCATTGTATTTGAACGTAGAGCTTATCACACCCGATCATCACATGGTGTCTCAGCATGAAGAACTTCCGCAACGGTGCATACTCAGGGAGAACACTTATACCTTGAAATTTAGTGAGAGATCATCTTATAATGCTACCGTCAATCAAGCAAAATAAGATGCATAAAGGATAAACATCACATGCAATCAATATAAGTGATATGATATGGCCATCATCATCCTGTGCTTGTGATCTCCATCTCCAAAGCACCGTCATGATCACCATCGTCACCGGCGCGACACCTTGATCTCCATCGTAGCATTGTTGTCGTCTCGCCAACTATTGCTTCTACGACTATCGCTACCGCTTAGTGATAAAGTAAAGCAATTACAGGGCGATTGCATTGCATACAATAAAGCGACAACCATATGGCTCCTGCTAGTTGCCGATAACTTTGTTACAAAACATGATCATCTCATACCATAAAAGTTAGCATCATGTCTTGACCATATCACATCACTACATGCCCTGCAAAAACAAGTTAGATGTCCTCTACTTTGTTGTTGCAAGTTTTACGTGGCTGCTACGGGCTGAGCAAGAACCGTTCTTACCTAAGCATCAAAACCACCACGATATTTCGTCAAGTTAGTGTTGTTTTAACCTTCTCAAGGACCGGGAGTAGCCACACTTGGTTCAACTAAAGTTGGAGAAACTGACACCCGCCAGCCACCTATGTGCAAAGCACGTCGGTAGAACCAGTCTCGCGGAAGTGTACGCGTAATGTCGGTCCGGGAGGCTTCATCCAACAATACCGCCGAACCAAAGTATGACATGCTGGTAAGTAGTATGACTTGTATCACCCACAACTCACTTGTGGTCTACTCGTGCATATAACATCTACACATAAACCTGGCTTGGATACCACTGTTGGGGAACGTAGTAATTTCAAAAAAATTCCTACACACAGGCAAGATCATGGTGATGCATAGCAACAAGAGGGGAGAGTGTTTTCCACATACCCTCGTAGACTGAAAGCGGAAGCGTTAGCACAACGCGGTTGATGTAGTCGTACGTCTTCATGATCCGACCGATCAAGTACCAAACGTACGGCACCTCCGAGTTTAGCACACGTTCAACTCGATGACGTCCCACGAACTCCGATCCAGCAGAGCTTTGCGGGAGAGTTCCGTCAGCACGACAATGTGATGATGTTGTCGATGATGCTACCGATGCAGGGTTTTGCCTAAGCACCGCTATGATATTACCGAGGTGGAATATGGTGGAGGGGGGCACCGCACACGGCTAAGAGATCAATGATCAATTGTTGTGTCTAGAGGTGCCCCTGCCCCCGTATATAAAGGAGCAAGGGGGAAGGCGGCTGGCCTAGGAGGAGGGTGGGCCAAGGGGGGAGTCCTACTCCCACCGGGAGTAGGACTCCTCCTTTCCTTGTTGGACTAGGAGAGGGGAAGGAAGGGAGAGAGAGAGGAAGGAAAGGGGGGCGCCACCCACCCTCCTTGTCCAATTAGGACTAGAGGGGGAGGGGGCGCGCGGCCTTCCCTGGCCGCCCCTCCTCTTCTCCACTAGGGCCCATGAGGCCCAATAAACCTCTCGAGGGGTTCCGGTAACCCCCCGGTACTCCGGTATATGCTTGAAACTCTCTGATACCATTCTGGTGTCCGAACATAGTCATCCAATATATCAATCTTTACGTCTCGACCATTTCGAGACTCCTCGCCATGTCTGTGATCATCTACGGGACTCTGAACTACCTCCGGTACATCAAAACACAAAAACTAATAATACCGATCGTCACCAAACTTTAAGCGTGCGGACCCTACAGGTTCGAGAACTATGTAGACATGACCAAGACACGTTTCCGGTCAATAACCAATAGCGGAACCTGGATGCTCATATTGGTTCCCACATATTCTTCGAAGATCTTTAATCGGTCAAACCGCATAACTACATACGTTGTTCCCTTTGTCATCGGTATGTTACTTTCCCGAGATTCAGTCGTCGGTATCTCAATACCTAGTTCAATCTCGTTACCAGCAAGTCTCTTTACTCGTTATGTAATGCATTATCCCGCAACTAACTCATTCGTCACATTGCTTGCAAGGCTTATAGTGATGTGCATTACCGAGAGGGCCCAGAGATACCTCTCTGACAATCAGAGTGACAAATCCTAATCTTGATATATGCCAACTCAACAAGTACCTTCGGAGACACCTGTAGAGCTCCTTTATAATCACCCAGTTACGTTGTGACGTTTGCTAGCACACAAAGTGTTCCTCCGGTAAACGGGAGTTGCATAATCTCATAGTCATAGGAACATGTATAAGTCATGATGAAAGCAATAGCAACATACTAAACGATCAAGTGCTAAGCTAACGGAATGGGTCAAGTCAATCACATCATTCTCCTAATGATGTGATCCCGTTAATCAAATGACAACTCATGTCTATGGCTAGGAAACACAACCATCTTTGATCAACGAGCTAGTCAATTAGAGGCATACTAGTGACACTATGTTTGTTTATGTATTCACACATGTTATGTTTTTGGTTAATACAATTCTAGCGTGAATGATAAACATTTATCATCATATGAGGAAAGAAATAATAACTTTATTATTGCCTCTAGGGCATATTTCCTTCAGTCCAGGTCCCCAAATCCCTAGAGCCGGATACTTCCCATTCGGAAGGGACTTTACTCCTATCAGGCTCTGACTCAGCGGCATGGTCGCAAGATCCCTCACGCTTAGACGGGCCCGAACCAGTCACCGCGGAAGCCATACCAGCTTCGAACACAGACGTGGGAGAGGATCCAAAATTCAAGCCACCCACCCACCACAATATATACTCTCTAAGCAAGTCAGGTCCTCGAGATATATATGACCTGATGTATGTACGACAGTAGCCCAGGAAACGGTCCACCACTTTTGGGCCAGATTCCTGCTTGTTAAAAACAAGATCAAGGACTGTTCCTACGATGACATAGTTTCGGTCTTGCACCGTAATTGCACATATGAAGGGATATTGAACACCTTCGACCGCCGCCACATACAAAGCTTCACTGAGCTATCACAGGTAGTACAAAAGTACTGTGCGATGGAAAGCATATGGAGGGCCCATAAAACACAACTAGAGCCCGCCACCTCGACGCAGAATTTGGCCCGGGCGAAAAGAATATACCCCGATGGGTCACCCGATAATCTGGCTGCGAGTAGGAAGAACAGGCCCCTCACGGGACATAGGTCCGTTCTTGACGAGCTATTGGACAAACCCCGCCTGATCCATACTACTCCACACACAGTCTCAACCCATAGCCTCCGGGCATGTTGGGTACTCTGACAGGTAGCAAAAAGTGGGGAGTCAATCCTCACCACAACCCCAGAAGCATACTCACCGGAGAAGGACAATCTCAACGTCCTGACAATCTTTGAGACTTTTTCCTCTAACAACCGGCGCAAATGGGCGCTTCGCGACCTCGCTGAGGTCCATCAAGTTATCGAACTGAGCCCATGGAACGACACAACAATAACCTTTATGGCCGAAGACGAACCAAACGCTCGGTCCGTCCGAGCACCTGCCGCCTTGGTGTTAAACCCCATCATAGATGGTTTCCAGCTAACCAAAGTGCTCATGGATGGTGGCAGTGGACTTAACCTCATCTATGAGCACACACTCGACAAGATGCAAATGGATAGGTCACGCATCGAGCAAAGTAATGCCACCTTTCGAGGTATTATCCCAAGCCGAGAGGCACACTACTCAGGAAAAATTAAGCTCGATGTGGTGTTCGGCACAGCTGAGAACTATAGATCTGAAGATTTGCTCTTCCACGTGGTCCCCTTTAACAGTGGGTATCACGCTATCCTCGGACGAGACGCTTTCTCGCGCTTTCACACCATACCCCATTATGGGTACATGAAGCTCAAAATGCCCGGCCCTAATGGAATCATTACAATCTCAAGTGACCCGGACAAAGCTCTCCATGCCGAAAACAAGACCGCATCTTTGGCCCTAGAGGCACTGTCTAAAGCCCTAGCGGAAGAAGAATTAACCACCCTACAAACTACGGTAGATAGGGACGACGTGATCCTTAATAAAAGATCCAAGTCCACCTCTTTCAAGCCAGCCGAGGAAATAGTAAAATTCCAAGTACACCCGACGGACCCCAATAAAATAGCATCCATCAGGGCACAGCTGGATCCGGCAGTGGATGCAGCCCTACGCACATTCTTGCGCGAGAATTGGCATATCTTCGCCTGGCATACTTCAGATATGCCCGGCATCCCACGAAGACTGGCTGAACACAGTCTCAATATAATCAAGGGATTCAAGCCCGTGAAGCAGACACTACAGAGGTTCTTCGAACCCAAGCGTCAAGCTATGGGAGAAGAGCTAGCCAAGTTACTAGAGGTTGGGTTCATTAGGGAAACCAAACATCTGGATTGGCTAGCCAATCTGGTTATGGTCCCCAAAAAGGACAAATCATGGCGCCTGTGCGTCGACTTCAAACACCTCAACAAGGCCTTCCCTAAAGATCCTTTCTCGTTGCCCCGCATCAACCAAATTATCGATGCAACTGCAGGAAACAATTTGCTATGTTTCCTCGATGCCTATTCCGGATACCATTAGATCAAGACGAAGGAATCGGACCAGGCTACAACCGCATTCATCACCCCTTACGGTCCCTTCTGCTTCAACACTATGTCCTTCAGACTCAAGAATGCCGGGGCTACCTACCAGCGCATGATTCAAACATGCCTAGAAAAACAAATAGGAAAAATAGTCGAAGCATACATGGACGATGTGGTCATTAAAACAAAACACGTCGTGTCACTGGTGGATGATCTTCTCCTTACCTTCGACAATCTCTGAACATACGACATCCGGCTTAATCCGTAAAAATGTGTCTTCGGAGTTCCAGCCGGAAAGTTGCTGCGGTTCATTGTTTCCCGTAGAGGAATTGAGGCGAACCCAACAAAAATCCGAGATCTATCACAATTGGCCACGCCAACAGACCTAAAACAAGTCCAAAAATTAGCTGGATGCATAGCGGCCTTGAGTCTATTTATCTCCAAACTAGGAGAAAAGGCATTGCCATTATACAAGCTACTGCGCCGTACAGATAACTTCAAGTGGATGGATGCAGCCACAGCTGGATTGGAAGAAATAAAAGCCCTTCTCGCAAGCAACCCAATCTTGGCCGTACCTGGTGTTGGAGAGCCTATGTTATTATACATTGTGGCAACCAACCAAGTAGTAAGCGTCGTCCTCGTCGTTGAGCAAGGGGAGGAGGGGCATAAATTCCCCACCCAAAAACTCGTTTACTATGTATCGGAGGTCCTTACACCTTGAAAATCCCGATACCCGCACTATCAGAAGATAGCCTACATAGTCTTTATGGAGTCTCGCAAACTTTGACACAACTTTCAAGAGTGTTCGATCATAGTGGCATCCGAGGTGCCACTGAATGACATCATTAATAACAGGGACGCCACTGGATGCATAGCAAAGTGGACCATCGAGCTATTACCATTCAAAATCATATACAAGCCACATCGGGCTATTAAATCCCAGGTGTTAGCCGACTTTATAGCCGAATGGATAGAAGCCAAACTCCCTAAAGAGTACAACTCCTATTCTAATTGGGTAATGTACTTCGGTGGTTCCAAAATGCTGGCCAGATTGGGGGCTAGCATAATTCTCACATCCCCCACTGGGGACACAGTTCGCTACGTATTGCAAATCATGTATACGGACTCTAATAATGCAGCCGAATATGAGGCGCTACCGCATGGTCTTCGTATGGTTCTCTCCATGGGCATACAACGCTTGGAGGTGCGCGGGGATTCGAACCTTGCAATTTCATAGGTCAACGGAGAATTCGATGCGAAGGACCCCAAAATGATGGCATACTGAAATGCCATATTGAAAATGTCAGCTCGGTTTGACAGACTTTTTAAGCCATCCGTGGTGTGGCAAGGCGAGAGGGGCGAGGGCAACACAGAACTGATCACACCCTCAACCAACAAACACAATGTGGAAAATGTCAATGGTTCGGATATCGAGATAACACCCTCCGCTCATGAGATCATGGCTATTATCGCCCCTTGGACAGAACCCTACTAGGCCTACCTTAATAGGCAAGAGCTCCCCGACGATCAATATGAAGCGCGATGCATAGTTCGGCGCTCCAAAGCTTTCAAAGTACACGAAGGAGAACTATATAAAAGAAGTACAACCGGAGTCCTTCAAAGGTGTATCTCCGAAGACGAGGGAAGGCAGCTCTTCGACGAAATACACACCTGTCTTGGGGATCATCATGCTACAGCCCGCACCCTTGTAAGCAAGGTATTTCGGACAGGCTTTTTCTGGCCTATGGCTCGAGCTGATGCTCAAGACCTTGTCCAG
The DNA here is from genome assembly GCF_002162155.2 of Triticum dicoccoides. Taxonomy (NCBI): domain Eukaryota; kingdom Viridiplantae; phylum Streptophyta; class Magnoliopsida; order Poales; family Poaceae; genus Triticum; species Triticum dicoccoides. Next base: position 475,607,124 of record NC_041391.1, on the reverse strand, counting down.
TGTTGTGTGGGCTGTCAACTCTTTGCCAATCATAGCCACATGCCTCCCACCGCATTAAGAACAATCCCCATTACATGGCCCTTTATGGTCTGGGGCTTGACATGGTCGGACCCCTTAAAGGGGGAAGCCACAAAAAGAAATACCTACTGGTCATGGTGGATAAATTCACTAAATGGATAGAAGCCAAACAAGTTAAAACAGCTGAGGCCGGACTAGTGATCGATTTTATATCAGGCGTAGTCCACCGTTATGGTGTCCCGCACAATATCATCACTTACAACGGCTCTAACTTTACAGCTGATGAGGTGAAAACCTAGTGCGCCAAGTTGGGCATTAAACTCGACTATGCATCCGTATACCACCCCCAAATGAACGGCCAAGTCGAACGGGCCAATGGTCTGATCATGAGTGGTATCAAACCAAGACTCGTGCGCTCTTTATGAGAATCGAATAAGCACTGGGCTGAGCAACTTGATTCCGTACACTGGGGACTCCGGACGATGCCCAATCGAACGACCGGACACACACCCTTCTTTATGGTGTACGACGCTGAAGTCGTATTACCCTGTGATATTATTCATGACTCGCCTAGAGTGCGCATGTACGAAGAGAAAGAAACCTAACTTGATTGGATAGACGACCTGGATGGACTAGAAGAGGAGCGTGTTGTAGCTAAGGCCCGTTCCGCATTTTATCAACAACAGGCCAGGCATTACCAAAACATAGAAGTGCGAGCTAAAACATATAACATCGGAGAACTTGTTTTACGCCTCCTGGAGAATAAAAAGGATAAGCTCAAACCCAAATGGGAGGGCCCCTTCATTACCGATGAAGTCCTTACTGGAGGAGCCTATCGCCTTCGCAATGCGGAGGATAATTGCCTTGAGCCGAACCCATGGAGCGCGGCCCGGCTCCGGAGATTTTACGCATTACTCGGCCCCCTCATGTCTAAGTTAAAAATTAGGTTTCTTCTTTCCATTTTATTTTTCTTTTTACCCTATTTAACCCTCCCTTCTTATATTGTATGTTCGGATAAACCGCATTGTTGGGGGTACGTATCTTCAAATGTATATATCCCACCATATATGGGGGCTTCTTTTAAAACAAGCATTTTATTACAAAGCTTAAAAGCTTCTTTTGTCTGTACTATCTGTTGTTTCTGCCATTTTATGCACCTTTGCGACTTAAGTTTTTGCCAAGCTGGGTTGGCTCGCTCCTGTGCTTATACCCTATGTTCCCGATTGTTCGGCTAGCGTGTAAAGGGAGCACCTCTGTGATTGTTACAACCGGGTTATCTGGCGCTGTACCTCAGAAGGGTGAAGCCGAAAGCTAGCGTTCTTAAGAGAATATTTGGGCGACACATATTCGACAAGATGTTTTCAGAATAAAGCATAATAAGCGGATATCTGTACTTCAGATACAAGCCTAGCCTAAGAAAAGGAACCGCTATCGGAACTATTTTTCTTAGAAAATGTTTCTTACGCTAAAAAGTAATGTAACATAACTCTGCCAATCACAGTTTTTCTGTAGAGCAATATATCCGGATTGCCTGGTTTCCGATAATACCAAATTTTTACTGTTAAACATAGTATGCGCAAACACTCCAACCTTTTTGGTTCGGAGATGGAAGCCAAAGGTCTGCGATGACAAAATTTTCATACATTTCGGCAGGAGATAAGTTTGGTCGTAAAGTACATGGGTACATCAAATCGAGCGCTCACTCCCTTTCTATGCCATCTAATAGGCTATCTAACTTACAATCCTATTGCGCAAACTTCGCCGCTGTCATTACTTGGTCATATACCAAGTTTACGGGAATTCCCTTCCCCTCGGGTCCCCACGGTCCAACCCTGGCCATATGGTTCGGGTCAAGACCAGTATAGCATGTCTTCACCTTGGCACATGCCTCTCGAGCGCATTCACAACAGGTCGATGTCTTCCATAGCTCGAACTAACGTCGGGCACCCTTGAAAAGATCAGCTAACTGCTCCATACTTTCTGGAGGGACGTCGGAGGGCCACAAGGCTCTGGCCATGTTCTTCATTGCCTTCCGAGCACGTTCGTGCAGCTTCGCCCGCTCCTTCAGAATGTCACTCTGAAGAACTGGCATTTCCTCCTCAGGGCAGCCAGTCAACATACCTGCATCAACTGAACTATCATATTACTCATTATATGATTCTCTCAAATAATTCGGACGGTTCACAAAACATACCGAATATACCGCCCTTCAGTTTCTGATTTTCTTGTTGTGCCTCTAAGAGTTGAGCCTTCAAGCTCTTTATCTCTTCGGCCTGTTTCTTTAGTTCCTCCTCCAATTTTTTATCGTTGCCATAATACATTGGGGCACTCTTTATTTCTTCAAGCTCCCGAGTCAGTGCATTGTTCTTCTCCTTGAGAACATGTGGTCATCAAACGATCCTTAAATCGGTTTTGATCACCCTCTTTAATTCTCGGGGGCTACTCCTACTATCTATCCATTAAGTTATTGAGAAAATTTACCTACATATCCTTTGGGAACAGGCGAGCGACCCTAGTGTCCGTCTCGGGCAGCTCGGATATAAGCACCTACAGTGCTTAGGGTGTTGAACTCTGGTTCTGTTAAGGCAGGCGCATCTAAGGCTTGTTTTAAGTGACGATGATTCATCGCACTTTCGACTTCGGAGTTGGTCATGGACATCTCATCCAGCTCTCCGTGCGACGAGCGAGCCTGTGTCGCGTTAGCATGCGCCCTTGTCCCGATTGGTATCTCCGGCGCCCGAATAGCCGCAGCTTGGCTGGCTGGGACCTTACCCATGGTGCGCCGAATACCCCTCCTGCGATAATAGAGGGAGGATTTGAGTGACGGCCTGACTTCATGACTGAATAATAACAAAGAAGTATATACCTTTTCGATGGTGGAGCAGGTTCGGAGGCGCTACTGGCCTCGTTTCGTTTTTCACAGCCGTTCCGCGAAGATGATGACCTTTTCTTGGTCGCCCTCCCTTGGGTACGGCCTCCTGAGCGCCGATCATGCGAAGCATGATCTAATGTAGAAATAAGGAGACTGGTGGACGTATTCCTCTTCCTTGAGAATACAGTTTCCGAACACTTACCTTCACAAAGGGATAAAGGTCGGGGTAGTCAGCCATAATGGCCACCTCCGAGCCGTCAAGGCTCACCTAATAGTAGACTCCATCTTCAAACTCTACAAATATGTTCGGATCCTCATGGAATCCGGGGTCTTCACCACGATCATGATCCTCTGGCTGGGGGCGGGGCAGTTAATGTTTTTGACAACCTGCCTCCATGACTGTTCAAAAAATAAATAGCCAAGGTATCCGGTCAGTACATTCCTATGGTTAAAGGGGCATTGAGCAGTTAAAAAACACACCCATTCAATAGGAGAATACATGGAGTAGGCTGATACGTCTCCAACGTATCTATAATTTTTTATTGTTCCATGCTATTATATTACCCCTTTTGGATGTTTATGGGCTTTATTTTATACATTTATATCATTTTTGGGACTAACCTACTAACCGGAGGCCCAACCCATATTGTTGTTTTTTTTGCCTATTTCAGTATTTCGAAGAAAAGGAATATCAAACGGAGTCCAAACGGAATGAAACCTTCGGGAGCATGATTTTTGGAACAAACATGATCCGGAGAGCTTGGAGTGCAAGTCAAAAAGCTCCTGAGGGCCCCATGAGATAGGAGCCCCCCCCCCCCTGTAGGGCGCGCCCCCTATCTCGTGGGCCCCTCGGGCGGCCACTGACGTACTTCTTCCTCCTATATATACCTACGTACCCCGAAAACATCCAGGAGCACCACGAAACACAATTTCCACCGCCGTAACCTTCTGTATCCGCGAGATCTCATCTTGGAGCCTTCGTCGGCACTCTGCCGGAGGGGGAATCAACCACGGACGGCCTCTACATCAACATCCTTGCCCCTCCGATGAGTTGTGAGTAGTTTACCACAGACCTACGGGTCCATAGTTATTAGCTAGATGGCTTCTTCTCTCTTTTTGGATCTCAATACAATGTTCTCCCCCTCTCTTGTGGAGATCTATTCGATGTAAACTCTTTTTGCGGTGTGTTTGTCGAGATCCGATGAATTTTGGGTTTATGATCAAGTTTATCTATGAATAATATTTGAATCTTCTCTGAATTCTTTTATGTATGATTGAGTTATCTTTGCAAGTCTCATCGAATTATCAGTTTGGTTTGGCCTACTAGATTGGCCTTTCTTGCCATGGGAGAAGTGCTTAACTTTGGGTTCAATCTTGCGGTGTCCTTACCCAGTGACAGAGAGGGTTGCAAGGCACGTATTGTATTGTTGCCATCGAGGATAACAAGATGGGGTTTATATCATATTGCATGAGTTTATCCCTCTACATCATGTCATCTTGCTTAATGTGTTACTCTGTTCTTATGAACTAAATACTCTAGATGCAGGCAGGAGTCGGTCGATGTGTGGAGTAATAGTAGTATATGCGGGCAGGGGCCGGTCTACTTGTTATGGACGTGATGCCTATATACATGATCATGCCTAGATAATCTCATAACTATGCGCTTTTCTATCAATTGCTCGACAGTAATTTGTTCACCCACCGTAATACTTATGATATCTTGAGAGAAGCCTCTAGTGAAACCTATGGCCCCCGGGTCTATCTCTTATCATATTTGCTTTCAATCTACCTTTATTTGCATCTTTACTTTTTGCATCTATCTTATAAAATACCAAAAATATATTTATCTTATCTTACTATCTTTATTAGATCTCACTTTCGCAAGTGGCCGTGAAGGGATTGACAACCCCTTTATTGCGTTGGTTGCGAGTTCTCAGTTTGTTTGTGTAGGTGCGTGGGACTTTTGAGGAGCCTCCTACTGGACTGATACCTTGGTTCTCAAAACTGAGGGAAATACTTACGCTACACTTTGCTGCATCACCCTCTCCTCTTCGAGGAAAAGCAATGCAAGCTCAAGACGTAGCAAGAAGGATTTCTGGCGCCGTTGCCGGGGAGGTCTTCGCTCAAGTCAATACATACCAAGTACCCATCGCAAACCCATCTCCCTCGCATTTACATTATTTGCCATTTGCCTCTCGTTTTCCTCTCCCCCACTTCACCCTTGCCGTTTTATTCGCCCTCTCTTTCCAATCTCCTCCTCTTTTTTTCGCTTGCCATTTTTCTGTTTGCTCGTGTGTTAGTTCGTTTACCTTGTCGTCATGTCTAGTCCTTCTATCTTTATTCTCACTCCCGAACAAGAAATTCACAATTTTAAGCAAAGGGAGAGGGAAAGTTTAAAAGATGCTTGGCATAGAATTTGCAATGCCCAATATAAAGCTACAAGGAAGCTTGCTACTTCCGTTCTTCTCCGCAATTTTTATGTAGGCATTACTCCTTGGAATAGATGTGTTCTTGATATTGCTACCGGAGGTGATTTTATGAGTATCCATACTTTTGATGCTTATAACGCTATGTTAGATTTGTTTGGCCCACCACCTCTTTTTGTTAATGGAACGGTTTTAACTCTACAACATGTGATGCAACGGCTTGATATTATTGAAAATAAAATTGACACTATTGAGTTGATTGAAAATTTGGATAAAAAGATCCATAATCACATTACCCAATTTGGATCTAGGGTTGGAGTTACTTTGAAAAATCTTAAAGAAAAAGAACCTATAGTCAATGAAAAAATAGATCTAGACTATGCTAGAATTGGTAAACTTGAGGATATCATCAAAAACTTAGGTTCCGCGTTTTCCCCCATGAAAATCACTCCAAAAACCCCTACTAAAATTGCCAAATTTATTTATGTTCCTAAAAATAAGGGTGAATCTTCAAGTAAGGGAGACGCGGATCTCAAATCCATAAGTGTTCTTCCAAATTGCCTCTCTATCGTCAAGGAACCTTTTGCTACCAATGAATTTCTTGAACTTTTGCCTAAAGGTTTAGCCATTGCTAAGAGGGGAGAAGTCCCTAGAGATCACAAGCACTCTATTGATGAATTTAGTGCCAAAGATGGCACTCGTTAGATCTATCTTCGCTTTTATGCCTAGCTAGGGGCGTTAAACGATGGCACTAGTTGGGAGGCAACCCAATTTTCTTTATGTTTTTTGTTTTTTCTCCTGTTTAGTAATAAATCTTGAATCTACCTTCTGTTTAGATGTGTTTTTATCTTTCAATTAGTGTTTGTTCCAAGTAGAACCTATAGGATAACCTACGATGATAGTTGATTTGATTCTGCTGAAAAACAGAAACTTTGCGCGCACGAATATAATTTTGTTAAATCATAGGAACGAGCTTTTTGCGTTGATTCTTTTTGCTGATATTCAACAAACAAATTTTCCAGTACTTCCTATTTTGGTAGGATTTTTAGAGTTCCAGAACTTTGTGTTAGTTACAAATTGCTACAGACTGTTCTGTTTTTGACAGATTCTGTTTTTTGTGTGTTGTTTGCTTATTTCAATGCATCTATGGCTAGTAAATTAGTTTCTAAACCATAAGGAAGTTGGAATACAGTAGGTTTAACACAAATATAAATAACGAATGAGTTCATTGCAGTACCTTATGTGGTGGTTTTGTTTTCTTTCACTAACGGAGCTTATAATATTCCTGTTGAGTTTTGTGTTGTGAAGTTTTCAAGTTTTGGGTAAAGCTTCTATGGACTATGGGATAAGGAGTGGCAAGAGCCTAAGCTTGGGGATGCCCAAGGCACCCCAAGATATTCAAGAATAGCCAAAAGCCTAAGCTTGGGGATTCCCCGGGAAGGCGTCCCCTCTTTCGTCTTCGTTCATTGGTAACTTTAATTGGAGCTATATTTTTATTTGCTACATGATATGTGTTTTGCTTGGAGCGTCGTGTATTATATTAGTCTTTGCTTTTTAGTTTACCACAATCATCCTTGCTGTACATACCTTTTGGGATAAGCCTATTTTATTAGAATTTGCTAGAATACTCTATGTGCTCCACTTATATCTTTTGAGTTTAATAATTTTTGCTCTAGTGCTTCACTTATATCTCTTAGAGCACGGTGGTGTCTTAATTTTGAATAAATTGCTAGTCTCTCATGCTTCACTTATATTATTTTGAGAGCCTTTTAGAACAGCATGGTAGTTGCTATGGTCATAAAGTTGGTCCTAGAATAATGAGCATCCAAGTTGGGTATAATAAAAACTATCATAGAAAGTGAATTGGATGCTATGATCAATTTGATACTTGATAATTGTTTTGAGATATGAAGGTAGTGATATTAAAGTCATGCTAGTTGGGTGATTATGAATTTAAAGAATGCTTGTGTTGAAGTTTGTGATTCCTGTAGCATGCACGTATGGTGAACCGCTTTGTGATGAAGTTCGAGCATAATTTTATTTATTGATTGTCTTCTTTATGACTGGCGGTCGGGGACGAGCGATGGTCTTTTCCTACCAATCTATCCCCCTAGGAGCATGCGCATAGTGCTTTGGTTTTTGATGACTTCTAAATTTTTGCAACAAGTACATGAGTTCTTTTGATTAATGTTGAGTCCATGGATTATATGCACCCTTTCACCCTTCCATTATTGCTAGCCTCTCTTGTACCGTGCAACTTTTGCCGGTACCATACACCCACCATTTACCTTCCTCAAAACAGCCACCATACCTACCTATTATGGCATTTCCATAGCCATTCCGAGATATATTGCCATGCAACTTTCCACCATTCCGTTCATATGACACGCATTACTTTTTTCATATTGCTTTTTGCATGATCATGTAGTTGACATTGTATTTGTGGCAAGGCCACCTTCATAATTTTCATACATGTCGCTCTTGATTCATTGCATATCCCGGTACACCGCCGGAGGCACTCATATAGAGTCATATCTTGTTCTAGCTTTGAGTTGTAAATCCATAAAAGTGTGATGAGCATCATTATTAGAGCATTGTCCAAGTGAGGAAAGGATGATGAAAACTATGATTCCCCCACAAGTCGGGATGAGACTTCAGACTTTACAAAAAAAGAGAAAGGCCAAAAAGGAAAAAAAAGGCCCAAGAAAAAAAAAGAAAAAAAAAGAAAAAAAAAGAGAAGAGAAAAAAAAATAAAATGAGAGAAAAAGAGAGAAGGGACAATGCTACTATCTCTTTTTCCACACTTGTGCTTCAAAATAGCACCATGATCTTCATGTTAGAGAGTCTCATATGTTGTCACTTTCATATACTAGTGGGAATTTTTCATTATAGAACTTGGCTTGTATATTCCAATGATGGGCTTCCTCAAAATGCCCTAGGTCTTCGTGAGCAAGCAAGTTGGATGCACCCCACTTAGTTTCTTTTGTTGAGCTTTCATATATTTATAGCTCTAGTGCATCCGTTGCATGGCAATCCCTACTCACTCACATTGATATCTACTAATGGGAATCTCCATAGCCCGTTGATACGCCTAGTTGATGTGAGACTATCTTCTCCTTTTTGTCTTCTCCACAACCACCATTCTATTCCACATATAGTGCTATGTCCATGGCTCACGCTCATGTATTGCGTGAAAATTGAAAAAGTTTGAGATTATTAAAGTATGAAACAATTGCTTGGCTTGTCATTGGGATTGTCCATGATTAAATACTTTGTCTGATGAAGATAGAGCAACAGCCATACTATATGATTTTGTAGGGATAACTTTCTTTAGCCATGTTATTTTGAGAAGACATGATTACTCTGATTAGTATGCTTGAAGTATTACTATTTCTTATGTCGATATGAACTTTTATTTCGTATTCATTTGGATCTGAACATTCATGCCACAATAAAGAAAATTACATTGTGAATTATGCTAGGTAGCATTCCACATCAAAAATTTCTTTTTTTATCATTTACCTACTCGAGGACGAGTAGGAATTAAGCTTGGGGATGCTTGATACGTCTCCAACGTATCTATAGTTTTTTATTGTTCCATGCTATTATATTACCCCTTTTGGATGTTTATGGGCTTTATTTTACACATTTATATCATTTTTGGGACTAACCTACTAACCGGAGGCCCAGCCCATATTGCTGTTTTTTTGCCTATTTCAGTATTTCGAAGAAAAGGAATATCAAACGGAGTCCAAATGGAATGAAACCTTCGGGAGCGTGATTTTTGGAACGAACATGATCCGGAGAGCTTGGAGTGCAAGTCAAGAAGCTTCCGAGGGCCCCACGAGATAGGGGGCCGCTCCCCTGTAGGGCGCGCCCCCAGTCTCATGGGCCCCTCGGGCGGCCACCGACGTACTTCTTCCTCCTATATATACCAACGTACCCCGAAAACATCCAGGAGCACCACAAAACACAATTTCCACCGCCGTAACCTTCTGTATCCGCGAGATCTCATCTTGGAGCCTTCGCCGGCACTCTGCCGGAGGGGGAATCAACCACGGAGGGCCTCTATATCAACATCCTTGCCCCTCCGATGAGTTGTGATTAGTTTACCACAGACCTATGGGTCCATAGTTATTAGCTAGATGGCTTCTTCTCTCTTTTTGGATCTCAATACAATGTTCTCCCCTTCTCTTGTGGAGATCTATTCGATGTAAACTCTTTTTGCGGTGTGTTTGTCGAGATCCGATGAATTGTGGGTTTATGATCAAGTTTATCTATGAATAATATTTGAATCTTCTCTGAATTGTTTTATGTATGATTGAGTTATCTTTGCAAGTCTCTTCGAATTATCAGTTTGGTTTGGCCTACTAGATTGGTCTTTCTTGCCATAAGAGAAGTGCTTAGCTTTCAGTTCAATCTTGCGGTGTCTTACCCAATGACAGAAAGGGTTGCAAGGCACGTATTGTATTGTTTCCATCGAGGATAACAAGATGGGGTTTATATCATATTGCATGAGTTTATCCCTCTACATCATGTCATCTTGCTTAATGTGTTACTCTGTTCTTATGAACTTAATACTCTAGATGCAGGCAGGAGTCGGTCGATGTGTGGAGTAATAGTAGTAGATGCAGGGAGGAGTTGGTCTACTTGTTATGGACATGATGCCTATATACATGATCATGCCTAGATAATCTCATAATTATGCGCTTTTCTATCAATTGCTCGACAGTAATTTGTTCACCCATCGTAATACTTATGCTATCTTGAGAGAAGCCTCTAGTGAAACCTATGGCCCCCGGGTCTATCTCTTATCATATTTGCTTTCAATCTTCCTTTATTTGCATCTTTACTTTTTGCATCTATATTATAAATACGAAAAATATATTTATCTTATCTTACTATCTTTATTAGGTCTCACTTTCACAAGTGGCCGTGAAGGGATTGACAACCCCTTTATTGTGTTGGTTGCGAGTTCTCAGTTTGTTTGTGTAGGTGCGTGGGACTTTTGAGGAGCCTCCTACTGGATTGATACCTTGGTTCTCAAAACTGAGGGAAATACTTACGCTACACTTTGCTGCATCACCCTCTCCTCCTCGAGGAAAACCAACGCAAGCTCAAGACGTAGCATAGGCTTCTTGGCAATTTACACGCATAAAGTCATCTTCCTCTCCTTTATATAGGTCGGCCAGAGCTGCCTCTAATGCGGCTTGGATATCCGGCTCCTTTCGCCTATAGCGGGATGCATCGTCTTCCTCGTTGTAATCCCATAAAGGAGCTACTTGGGATTGAAGTGCTTGGATGCATCTATTTATTGTGATAGCCATGACTTCTACGATGGAGAGTACGGAATGGGTCAATAGCTTGATCTTGTTTACCAAGTTCATCACTTCCGCACTATCTTATTGGGTGGAGGATTTGGGATGCTAGTTGTATACCTTCTTCAGGGGGGCCCTGGAAAATTCTGGCAGTCCGCGCCGAGCAGGGTCCGGGAGGGTTACATCGTTAATATAGAACCATTTCGAAGACCATTCAGCAGATCCTTTCTTTGGAGTCCCGACGGGGTAACTGGATCCGGCTATACGCCATACTTCGGCACTGCCCACTTTGAAAATAAACCCGCCACCCTAATGGCAGGGGACGAGACAGAACAACTTTTTCCATAGTTAAAAGTGAGCCTCGCAGCCCAAGAACAGTTCACAGAGAGCGACAAAACCGGAAATATGTAAGATAGAACCTGGTGTGAGGTTGTGTAGCTGGATCCCGTAGTGTTCCAGTAGGCCCCTAAGGAAGGGGTGGACTGGGAATCCCATGCCCCTCAAAAGAAACAAGGTGAAACACACCCTCTCTCCTTGGCTGGGATTGGGGAAGTACTCCGCCAATGCATGAGTACCCATGGTGGTTAGCCCCGCCCGTACGGAGACTAGATCTGGGGGAGGGAGGTACCCTTGCGTTTGGAGTCGACTGAGCTGGAGGTGAGATATGGAACAACTCTGCCAGTCCCCCTCTTGAGGGCCATGAGGACACGAGGGAGAACCAGGGGCGCTTGTCATGATTTTTTGTGGCTTGCTCTGTTGCTTTTGGGTGCAATGCGAGATGATGGCTTATGAATCTTGCCTCGCTTTATAGGCGCGGTTAGTGCCTGCCAGGAATATTAAAATACAAGGATAACAGACCATTCGCATTCGCCCAAGCACGAGGAAATCGAGGTGATGGCAGGGAGGAATCATAAAGACTGAGGGCGAAAGCCAATGATGAACTATCTTCAATTCGGAGTACAATGGAAGAACCCGCCTTGCAAAGCCGAAGACTCGTGTCCGCATACCACATCGATATTCAAGGCAAGTTCGGGGGCTACTAAGGCAGTCCTGGATTCGGGGGTCCTCAGATGTCCGGCCTAGGAGTTTGGGCCGGGCTGCATGGGCTGCACAGGATCACGTCGAAGATCATCTACCGTGTCCGGATGGGACTTCTCAATGCGTGGACGGCAAGAATAGAGTCCGGAGGTTTCTTTCCCTAATAAACCGACTTTGTACCATCTATAGACCCCCTCTAGTGTTTATATAAACTGGAGGGGTTAGACCGTAGAAGCCAACTTTTCGTCATCATCGGAATCTTCATATGCTAGCCATCTAGGGTTGGCCAACATGATCTCGAGGTAGATCATTGATACGTCTCCAACGTATCTATAATTTTTTGATTGTTCCATGCTATTATATTACCCCTTTTGGATGTTTATGGGCTTTATTTTACAAATTTATATCATTTTTGGGACTAACCTACTAACTGAAGGCGCAGCCCATATTGCTGTTTTTTTTTGCCTATTTCAGTATTTCGAAGAAAAGGAATATCAAACGGAGTCCAAATAGAATGAAACCTTCGGGAGCATGATTTTTGGAACGAACATGATCCGGAGAGCTTGGAGTGCAAGTCAAGAAGCTCCCGAGGGCCCCACGAGATAGCCCCCCCCCTATAGGGGGCGCCCCCTATCTCGTGGGCCCCTCGGGCGGCCACCGACGTACTTCTTCCTCCTATATATACCTACGTACCCCGAAAACATCCAGGAGCACCACAAAACACAATTTCCACCACCGTAACCTTCTGTATCCGCGAGATCCCATCTTGGAGCCTTCGTCGGCACTCTGCCAGAGGGGGAATCAACCACGGAGGGCCTCTACATCAACATCCTTGCCCCTCCGATGAGTTGTGAGTAGTTTACCATAGACCTACGGGTCCATAGTTATTAGCTAGATGGCTTCTTCTCTCTTTTTGGATCTCAATACAATGTTCTCCCCCTCTCTTGTGGAGATCTATTCGATGTAAACTCTTTTTATGGTGTGTTTGTCGAGATCCGATGAATTTTGGGTTTATGATCAAGTTTATCTATGAATAATATTTGAATCTTCTCTGAATTCTTTTATGTATGATTGAGTTATCTTTGCAAGTCTCCTCGAATTACCAGTTTGGTTTGGCCTACTAGATTGGTCTTTCTTGCCATGGGAGAAGTGCTTAGCTTTGGGTTCAATCTTGTGGTGTTCTTACCCAATGACAGAAAGGGTTGCAAGACACATATTGTATTGTTGCCATCGAGGATAACAAGATGGGGTTTATATCATATTGCATGTGTTTACCCCTCTACATCATGTCATCTTGCTTAATGCGTCACTCTGTTCTTATGAACTTAATACTCTAGATGTATGCTGGACAGCGGTCGATGTGTGGAGTAATAGTAGTAGATGCAGGCAGGAGTCGGTCTACTTGTTATGGACGTGATGCCTATATACATGATCATGCCTAGATAATCTCATAACTATGCGCTTTTCTATCAATTGCTCGACAGTCATTTGTTCACCCACCGTAATACTCATGCTATCTTGAGAGAAGCCTCTAGTGAAACCTATGGCCCCCGGGTCTATCTCTTATCATATTTGCTTTCAATCTACTTTTATTTGCATCTTTACTTTTTGCATCTATCTTATAAAATACCAAAAATATATTTATCTTATTATACTATATTTATTAGATCTCACTTTCGCAAGTGGCCGTGAAGGGATTGACAACCCCTTTATTGCGTTGGTTGCGAGTTCTCAGTTTGTTTGTGTAGGTGCGTGGGACTTTTGAGGAGCCTCCTACTGGATTGATACCTTGGTTCTCAAAACTGAGGGAAATACTTACCCTACACTTTGCTGCATCACCCTCTCCTCTTCGAGGAAAACCAACGCAAGCTCAAGACGTAGCAAGAAGGATTTCTGGCGCCGTTGCCGGGGAGGTCTTCGCTCAAGTCAAGACATACCAAGTACCCATAACAAACCCATCTCCCATGCATTTACATTATTTGCTATTTGCCTCTCGTTTTCCTCTCCCTCACTTCACCCTTGCCGTTTTATTCGCCCTCTCTTTCCCAATCTCCTCCTCTCTTTTCTCTTGCTTTCCCTCGTGTGCTTGTTTGCTTGTTTGACCTTATGGTTGCGCCTAAGGGTCCTGACCACCTTCTCAGAAGGATGGATGAGATTGAATCAAATATTAGAAGCTTTATGAATCTGCAATTTGAGCATAATAATTTATTTAGAAAAGAGCTTAAGGAAAAAAAAAGTTTTTTTGGGGTTATGAAGAAAGAGCTTGATGATATGAATAAACAATTCTATGGTGTTAACGCTCAAATTACCCGGCTTGAAAATGCTATAGCCAAAATTTCTGACAAGCAAGCCACCTTAGTCAACAAGATGGCCGCTAAACCAAAAAAATTACATGAAAATAATGATGAGGATCTTAAAGTTATTGATGCGTCTCCGATTAGATCTATGTTTTGCAATATGAATTTTGATGATTATGGGAGTGATGATGAATCAACTTTGCCTAGAAGGCGCCCCAAAAATTCGGAGTCTTTAGATCTTGATGCTAAATTTGGTAAAAGTGAGATTGGAGAATCCTCAACTTCTAATAATATTGAACTTACTATCTCGGATTTCAAGGAATTTGATTATGATAATTGCTCTTTAAAAGGTTGTATTTCCTTGTTGCAATCCGTTGTTAATTCTCCTCATGCTTATAGTCAAAACAAAGCTTTTACCAAACATATTGTTGATGCCTTGATGCAATCTTATGATGAAAAACTTAATTTGGAAGTTTCTATACCTAGAATACTTAATGATGAGAAGGAACCTACTATAAAGATTAGAATTAAAGATTATGAGTGTTTTGCTTTGTGCGATTTGGGTGCTAGTGTTTCCACGATTCCGAAAACTTTATGTGATATTCTAGGTTTCCATGATCTTGATGATTGCTCTTTAAATTTGCACCTTACGGATTCCATCATTAAAAAGCCTATGGGAAGGATCAATGATGTTCTTATCGTTGCAAATAGAAATTTGGTGCCCGTAGATTTTATCGTTCTTGATATAGATTGCAATCTTTCTTGCCCTATTATTCTTGGTAGACCTTTCTTTAGAACGATTGGTGCGATTATTGATATGAAGGAAGGGAACATTAGATTCCAATTTCCTTTAAAGAAAGGCATGGATCACTTTCCAAGAAAGAAAGTCAAATTACCTTATGAATCTATCATGTGTGCTACTTATGGATTTAGTGCCAAAGATGGCACTCGTTAGATCTATCCTTGCTTTTATGCCTAGCTAGGGGCGTTAAACGATAGCGCTAGTCGGGAGGCAACCCAATTTTCTTTATATTTTTTTATTTTGCTCCTGTTTAGTAATAAATCTTGCATCTACCTTCTGTTTAGATGTGTTTTTATCTTTTACTTAGTGTTTGTGCCAAGTAGAACCTATAGGATAACCTACGATGATAGTTGATTTGATTCTGCTGAAAAACAGAAACTTTGCACGCACGAATATAATTTTGTTAAATCATAGGAACGTGCTTTTGTGTTGATTCTTTTTGATAATATTCAATAAACAAATTTTCCAGGACTTCCTATTTTGGTAGGATTTTTAGAGTTCCAGAAGTTTGCGTTAGTTACAGATTGCTACAGACTGTTCTGTTTTTGACAGATTCAGTTTTTCGTGTGTTGTTTGCTTATTTCAATGCATCTATGGCTAGTAAATTAGTTTATAAACCATAAATAAGTTGGAATACAGTAGGTTTAACACCAATATAAATAAAGAATGAGTTCATTGCAGTACCTTATGTGGTGGTTTTGTTTTCTTTCACTAACGGAGCTTATAAGATTTCCTGTTGAGTTTTGTGTTGTGAAGTTTTCAAGTTTTGGGTAAAGCTTTTATGGACTATGGGATGAGGAGTGGCAAGAGCCTAAGCTTGGGGATGCCCAAGGCACCCCAAGATATTCAAGAATAGCCAAAAGCCTAAGCTTGGGGATGCCCCGGGAAGGCATCCCCTCTTTCGTCTTCGTTCATTGGTAACTTTGCTTGGAGCTATATTTTTATTCGCTACATGATATGTGTTTTGCTTGGAGCGTCGTGTATTATATTAGTCTTTGCTTTTTAGTTTACCACAATCATCCTTATTGTACACACCTTTTGGGAGAAGCCTATTTTATAACAATTTGCTAGAATACTCTATGTGCTTCACTTATATCTTTTGAGCTTAATAATTTTTGCTCTAGTGCTTCACTTATATCTCTTAGAGCACGGTGGTGTCTTAATTTTGAATAAATTGCTAGTATCTCATGCTTCACTTATATTATTTTGAGAGCCTTTTAGAACAGCATGGTAGTTGCTATGGTCATAAAGTTGGTCCTAGAATAATGAGCATCCAAGTTGGGTATAATAAATACTATCATAGAAAGTGAATTGGATGCTATGATCAATTTGATACTTGATAATTGTTTTGAGATATGAAGGTAGTGATATTAAAGTCATGCTAGTTGGGTGATTATGAATTTAAAGAATGCTTGTGTTGAAGTTTGTGATTCCCGTAGCATGCACGTATGGTGAACCGCTTTGTGATGAAGTTCGAGCATAATTTTATTTATTGATTGTCTTCCTTATGAGTGGCGGTCGAGGACGAGCGATGGTCTTTTCCTACCAATCTATCCTCCTAGGAGCATGCGCGTAGTGCTTTGGTTTTTGATGACTTCTAAATTTTTCCAACAAGTACATGAGTTCTTTTGATTAATGTTGAGTCCATGGATTATACGCACCCTTTCACCCTTCCATTATTGCTAGCCTCTCTTGTACCGTGCAACTTTCGCCGGTACCATACACCCACCATTTACCTTCCTCAAAACAGCCACCATACCTACCTATTATGGCATTTCCATAGCCATTCCGAGATATATTGCCACGCAACTTTCCACTATTCCGTTCATATGACACGCATTACTTTTGTCACATTGCTTTTTGCATGATCATGTAGTTGACATAGTATTTGTGGCAAGGCCACCTTCATAATTTTCATACATGTCGCTCTTGATTCATTGCATATCCCGGTACACCGCCGGATGCATTCTTATAGAATCATATCTTGTTCTAGCTTTGAGTTGTAAATCCATAAAACTGTGATGATCTTCATTATTAGAGCATTGTCCTAGTGAGGAAAGGATGATGAAGACTATGATTCCCCCACAAGTCAGGATGAGACTTCGGACTTTACAAAAAGAAAAAAAAGGAAAGAGAAAGGACAAAAAGAAAAAAAAGCGCCAAAGAAAAGAAAAAAAAGAAAAAAAAGAAAATGAAAAAAGAAAAAAAAGAGAAAATAAAAATGAGAGAAAAAGAGAGACAGGACAATGCTACTATCTCTTTTTCCACACTTGTGCTTCAAAATAGCACCATGATCTTCATGTTAGAGAGTCTCATATGTTGTCACTTTCATATACTAGTGGGAATTTTTCATTATAGAACTTGTCTTGTATATTCCAATGATGGGCTTCCTCAAAAGTGACCTAGGTCTTCATGGGCAAGCAAGTTGGATGCACCCCACTTAGTTTCTTTTATTGAGCTTTCATATATTTATAGCTCTAGTGCATCCGTTGCATGGCAATCCCTACTCACTCACATTGATATCTATTAATGGGCATCTCCATAGCCCGTTGATACGCCTAGTTGATGTGAGACTATCTTCTCCTTTTTGTCTTCTCCACAACCACCCTTCTATTCCACATATAGTGTTATGTCCATGGCTTACGCTCATGTATTGCGTGAAAGTTGAAAAAGTTTGAGATTATTAAAGTATGAAACAATTGCTTGGCTTGTCATCGGGGTTGTGCATGATTAAATACTTTGTGTGATGAAGATAGAGCATAGCCAGACTACATGATTTTGTAGGGATAACTTTCTTTAGACATTTTATTTTGAGAAGACATGATTACTTTGATTAGTATGCTTGAAGTATTACAATTTCTTATGTCAATATGAACTTTTATTTTGTATTCATTTGGATCTGAACACTCATGCCACAAAAAAGAAAAATACATTATGAATTATGCTAGGTAGCATTACACATCAAAAATTATCTTTTTATCATTTACCTCCTCGAGGACGAGCAGGAATTAAGCTTGGGGATGCTTGATACGTCTCCAACATATCTATAATTTTTCATTGTTCCATGCTATTATATTACCCCTTTTGGATGTTTATGGGCTTTGTTTTACACATTTATATCATTTTTGGGAGTAACCTACTAACCGGTGGCCCAGCCCACATTGCTGTTTTTTTTTGCCTATTTCAGTATTTCGAAGAAAAGGAATATCAAACGGAGTCCAAACGGAATGAAACCTTCGGGAGCGTGATTTTTGGAACGAACATGATCCGGAGAGCTTGGAGTGCAAGTCAAGAAGCTCCCGAGGGCCCCACGAGATAGGGGGCCGCCCCCCGCCCCCCTGTAGGGCGCACCCCTCTGTCTCGTGGGCCCCTCGGGCGGCCACCGACGTACTTCTTCCTCCTATATATACCTACGTACCCCGAAAACATCCAGGAGCACCACGAAACACAATTTCCACCGCCGTAACCTTCTGTATCCGCGAGATCTCATCTTGGAGCCTTCGCCGGCACTCTGCCGGAGGGGGAATCAACCATGGAGGGCCTCTACATGAACATCCTTTCCCCTCCGATGAGTTGTGAGTAGTTTACCATAGACCTACGGGTCCAGAGTTATTAGCTAGATGGCTTCTTCTCTCTTTTTGGATCTCAATACAATGTTCTCCCCCTCTCTTGTGGAGATCTATTCAATGTAAACTCTTTTTGCGGTGCGTTTGTCGAGATCCGATGAATTTTGGGTTTATGATCAAGTCTATCGATGAATAATATTAGAATCTTCTCTGAATTCTTTTATGTATGATTGAGTTATCTTTGCAAGTCTCTTCGAATTATCAGTTTGGTTTGGCCTACTAGATTGGTCTTTCTTGCCATGGGAGAAGTGCTTAGCTTTGGGTTCAATCTTGCGGTGTTCTTACCCAGTGATAGAAAGGGTTGCAAGACACGTATTGTATTGTTGCCATCGAGGATAACAAGATGGGGTTTATATCATATTGCATGTGTTTATCCCTTTACATCATGTCATCTTGCTTAATGCATTATTTTGTTCTTATGAACTTAATACTCTAGATGCATGCTGGTTAGCGGTCGATGTGTGGAGTAGTAGTAGTAGATGCAGGCAGCAGTCGGTCTACTTGTTATGGACGTGATGCCTATATACATGATCATGCCTAGATAATCTCATAACTATGCGCTTTTCTATGAATTGCTCGACAGTAATTTGTTCACCCACTGTAAAACGTATGCTATCTTGAGAGAAGCCTCTAGTGGAACCTATGGCCCCCGGGTCTATCTCTTATCATATTTGCTTTCAATCTACTTTTATTTGCATCTTTACTTTTTTCATCTATCTTATAAAATACCAAAAATGTATTTATCTTATGATACTATGTTTATTAGATCTCACTTTCGCAAGTGGCCGTGAAGGGATTGACAACCCCTTTATTGTGTTGGTTGTGAGTTCTCAGTTTGTTTGTGTAGGTGCGTGGGACTTTTGAGGAGCCTCCTACTGGATTGATACCTTGGTTCTAAAAACTGAGGGAAATACTTACGCTACACTTTGCTGCATCACCCTCTCCTCTTCGAGGAAAACCAACGCAAGCTCAAGACGTAGGAATCATCTCTTGTAATCTTCCTATTCAATAATCATAATCAAGAAGGAGTAGGATTTTACCTCCATTAAGAGGGCCCGAACCTGGGTAAACATCATGTCCCCTGGCCTCCAGTTACCATTGATCCTTAGATGCATAACTTCGGTCATCAAAACACATTACTCATAATGCAAATCATCGTCGAACGTTAAGCGTGCGGTCCTTACGGGTTCGAGAACTATGTAGACATGATCGAGACACATCTCCAATCAATAACCAAAAGCGGAACATTGATGCTCATATTGGTTCCTACATATTCAATGAAGATCTTTATCGGTCAAACCGCATAACAACATACGTTGTTCCCTTTGTCATCGGTATGTTAATTGCCCGAGATTCGATCGTGGTATCTTCATACCTAATTGAATCTCGTTATCGGCAAGTCTCTTTACTCGTTCCGTAATGCATTATCCCGTAACTAACTCATTATTCACATTTCTTGCAAGGCTTATAGTAATGAGCATTACCGAGAGGGCCCAGAGATACCTCTCCGATACACGGAGTGACAAATCCTAATTTCGATCTATGCCAACTCAACAAACACCTTCGGAGACACCTGTAGAGCATCTTTATAATCACCGAGTTATGTTGTGATGTTTGATAGCACACACGGTGTTCCTCTTGTATTCGGGAGTTGCATAATCTCATAGTCAGAGGAACTTGTATAAGTCGTGAGGAAAGAAATAGCAATAGAACTTAACACTACTAGAAAAACCCCTACTAATGGCGCACCTAATATGGCCATTAATGGCGCATCTGTGGTGTGCCATTAACAGCACGCCATTAGTAATTTTTACTAATGGCGCACCACCTGGTGCGCCATTAGTATCTGGTATACTAATGGCGCACCGCGGGTGCGCCATTAGTATAGGCCAGCGTGCGCCATTAGTATGCCTCCCAGGGGCCATGTATACCCAGGTGCTTTGGCATACTAATGGCGCACCACCACTGGATGCGCCATTAGTAACCGCGGCATACTAATGGCACACTACCCAGTGATGCGCCATTAGTATGCACTGTCATACTAATGGCGCACTGTCATGTGATGCGCCATTAGTATGAATATTAGGTTTTTTTTTATTTTCTGTTTTTTGCACAGGTTACAAAATGTATAATTTGACAAAATATAGACAGCACACATCAACAACAGATTCATCGAATACAATAGAAGATTAGTCTTTGAATACAATTCATCATATTAGTCTCCGAATACAATTCATCATATTAGTCTCCGAATTAAAAAGACCGAACAAAGATAGAACATTATATTACAAGTCTCGAGACCGCGAGTAGCGAGTTTGTCTTCACATTACAAGTCGATATCGATCATCTAAACTACGTTCCGGGCACTTGTTCCCCTTGGGGAGACGTTCGTGCCAGAATGACATGTTCTCGTCGAAGCATGCATCGGTCATTTTGTGTTTTACCTTCATCTCCAGAGCCATGAGCGTTACTTTCAGGCGGGTATCCTCGGGCCTGCATCCTTCATACAATGGAGTAACCGCGTCTAACTCAAGTTGATCCATCTTGGCTTTCTCTCGGGCGGCAGCTCTTGCGTTATCCGTCTGCTTGAGAAGCAGCTCTTGAATATGAGGGTCCTGCACCCAGCCCATCGATGGTCCAGCGTCGTCTGCTCCGCCGGCATCATCATCATGTCCTGCATCTTCTACATGATGACTGTGTACAGCATCACCGTCATGATCATCTCCTGGGGATTCTTCGTCTTCTCGCCCCCCGAGCTGCGGTGGTTGTCTTGCTGCCCTTCCTCATTTCTTGCCCGGCCCCCATGGACGACTTCGTAGTCATCTTCATCACCTTGCCACCGATAGCCATCCATGAAACCACGCAAGAGCAGGTGGTCCCGCACCTGCCCGGAATCCGGATCCGCAATAAGGCTATTCAGCTTGCATCTTCGACACGGACATCTTATCTCCGTCTCGTTCTTTTGAAGCATCTCGGCCTTCGCGGACCTCAAAAACCTATTCACGATGCCTTCGGTCATCGTGCGGACCATGGTCGCCTGCCGGGTAGAGCAAAACGATATTTTAGAACCAAGAAAAAATTTGGCATGACTTTCCCTAAAAATAGGACCAAAAAGAATGCTTAATGCCAAAATTCTCGCCGAAACGGAAATGAATCAACATTCCGGCAAAATATTGGCAACTATCGCATTTCAAATACCGGTACACCTCCAAACACAAACACATATGCAACACCACAAACATATGCAACACCACGAACATACATAGATCTAGCTAGGCCATAAAAAGTGCATGTGCACATTGTTGTAGGGAGAACAACATAAATATAGCTTCCCCCCTTACTTACCTAGCAAAACAAGGTAACTTAACCACTTAATTTGAATGAATCTATGGTAGAAATGAGGTGAAAAAGAGGAGGCACCCGAGACAAGTAGGAGGCGGTGGAGAGAATGAAGTGGGGAGAAAGTGAGTGTGGGAGGAGAGGCTGTCCAAAATATCTTGTTGCTGCCCACTTACTAATGGCGCACCAGCAACAAATGCGCCATTAGTAATCCAGGTTACTAATGGCGCACCCCCTGGTGGTGCGCCATTAGAACTTTTGCAAAAAAAGGAATAAAAGCAATAATAAAAAAATAACATTAGTGGCGCACCTTCTGGCTGGTGCGCCATTACTAGTTACAACTAGTAATGGCGCACCACCAGGGGATGCGCCATTAGTATGTTTGGACATGCGCACTAGTTCAAAAAATATTTGGTACTAATGGCGCACCCTGGTCAGGGTGCTCCATTAGTAGTTTCAACACTAATGGCGCATCAGAAGGTGGTGCGCCATTAGTATATACTAATGGCGCACCACTTGTCTGGTGCGCCATTAGTGTCATTTCCATCTATAGCCCTTTTCCTAGTAGTATAACGATCATTATGCTAAGCTAACGGGTGGGTCTTGTCCATCACATCATTCTCTAATGACGTGATCCCGTTCATCAAATGACTACATATGTCTATGGTTAGGAAAGATAACCATCTTTAATTAACAAGCTAGTCAAGTAGAGGCATACTAGGGACACTTTGTTTTGTCTATGTATCCACACAAGTACTAAGTTTCCGGTTAATACAATTCTAGCATGAATAATAAACATTTATCATGATATAAGGAAATATAAATAACAACTTTATTATTGCCTCTAGGGCATATTTCCTTCAGATATCAATAGTCTTCTTCCTAAAAAACCAATATAAGAAATATCAAGCATGGATCGATCATCATGAGAAAGCCGAGCATAAAATTTTTGAATAATAATTTCTCTTGAGAGCTCATGATTGGGGCATGAATATAACATTGAATTAAGCCTCCCCCAAGCTAGAGAGATACTTTCTCCTTCACAAGGCCAAAAATTATATATATAATTCCAATCACGATGAACTAGATGCATAGGATATTTTTTTGGTGAAATTCCAATTTCAATCGATTCCAGTTCCAAGATCCAATATCATCGCATAGCCTATACCATGTCAATGCCTTTCCCTTCAAAGAAAAAGGGAAGACCTTCTTCTTAGCTTCATCTCCGGGCAAACCCGCTGTCGGTGGAAACGGCACCTATGGGATCACGGGAATCCCTACTACGGTCGTGAGAAGAGCGGGATCAGCAATCAGCACAAGCACATGGGTTGTTTACCCAGGTTCGGGCTGCGAGGATGCGTAATACCCTAGTCCTACTTTTGTGTCTATTTGAGTGTTCTTGGAGTTCTTGAGCTAGCTACGATGGGTGTAACTTGTCCAAGGGTCCGAATCCTTCTCCTGGATGCCTCGGGCCTACTTTTATAGTGAAGGGGCTCGCCACAGTGGCACACAGGAGGTGGCATCAGTGTACAGTGGCTAAGCTTATCGCTTAGCCATTACGGGACAAGACGCATTTAATGTGCCCCTTAGGTGTCCCTCTCACTTTATCGGGGACGGAAACCAGCCCCCGTCCCGTCCGTCTCCGCCCCACCTTGTTCTGACACGCGTCCAGGCCAACGGCACGCATGGTGCCATGTAGGCTGGCAAGCTGCTGAGGTGGCGCGGTGGTAGGGCCTTCACGAAGATTTGCATGCCACCACGTAGGCACTTGCTGAGTTTGCTTGGAAGCCTCACATAGACACGCATGTGTCTGCCTAGCTGGTGGGCTGGCAGCTGCATGGGAGCAGCGGTGGAAACTTGGCAGGCGTGGGCCTGGTTGTGGCCCCGCGGATGTCTTTGGCAAGGGCCTTGTCGGGGCCCCGGCAAGGGTCTTGCCATGGCGTCGTGGTCGTCTCCGGCAAGGATCTTGCCGGAGGTCTTGTGGGTTTCCTCGGCAAGGATCTCGCCGAGGTTTGTCGTCTTGTAATCCTCATCTGACATGGAGTGTTCATGATCTTCAAGAAGATCTATATGCCATCATGGAGGTGCCTCCCGAGCCTTGGTCCCAACGTGGTTGGTGGTGTTGGAAAACCTGGGGATCAAGGGTGGCACGCTCCGCTGGCGTCGGGAAAGTTGCCCCGGCAAGGTTCTTGCCGTGGCTACCCCAGCAAAGGTTTCGCCGGGGGAGCCTGTCCTGCCCTCTTGCTCTTTGTCTTTGTGTCTTGGCGTTGCTTTGACCATCTTGCGGCTTTGACTCCTCCCTCTGCCCTACTAAGTGTGGCCATGGGCGTGGCTCTGACTGCCCGTGCACAAGTAAGGGGTACAAAGGAGTGCCCCTACTTTAGTGCACCGATAGGAGCCCCCGGGCCTGGGCCACACATGAGCGCAACGCGTTGTTGGGCTAGGCCCAAATCGGTGCAAGGGCAGGCGGGGCGGTTTTTACCGTAGTAACTTTTTTCGTCCGCTGCGCTTCCCCATGACCCGCGTTGAATGCGTGTCGTGGGGGTCGTGTGTGACGTGGGGGGCATGCGTGGGGCGGTTGCTGCAGGCAGGCGTTGCATCGTAATAAATGGTAAAGAGGCGGCCCGCGCCTTCCCCATAAAAAGGAATAAACGTAGGCGCGCGGCTCATTTACCCTTTGTGCTTTCCCCAACCTCGGGATCACCGTCGCCATCTTCTTCCTCCTCAAGCTTTCGCTCCTTCTCGCTGTTGTTGCGCCCCCACTGCTTTCGACCCCTCGCCCTCTTCCCAGCCGCCATGGCGCCTAAATCTGGCAAGGGCAAGGGCGTAGCTAAGGACACAAAGGAGAAGGAGACGCCGGAGAGCGAGGCGGTGGCACGGCGGGCGCAGTTCGCCTATTTCACCTCATCGTCAATCGACATCTTCGACCTCAAGGAGTACTTTAGGCCTTTGTGGGGGACGGAGACGACGGGGCACCCTGCCACGCGCGTCATCCCCGTTGATTGCAACAAGGGTGGCCTAAAACGGTACCCACTCTTCGTTGACTTCTGTGGGCTCTGCCCCCTTTCTCCAATTTCTTCAACGATGTCATGCGCACTTTTGGCTTCCATCTGTTGGATCTCACGCTGAATGCTGTGGCGTGCTTGGCGTGCTTTGCCCACCTCTGTGAGGGCTTCGCCGGGGTGTTTCCCAGCATGGTGCTTTTTCGCCACTACTTCTCCCCCCGCATCCAACCCGGGGGTGCCCTTACTGGGAGCGTCGCCTGGATCCCGAGGGCCCAGGGGAAAGCACATCCCCAGAGGGTGCCGTGAAGGAGAGGTGGGAGGAGTGGCGGGCCCGATGGTGCTGGATCATGGAGGAGAACCCACCGGAGTTTTGCCGGGGTGTTCGTCGGGAGCCGCTGACCTATGGCGCGGACTGGAGCAACCTCGACGCCGATGAAAAGAAGTTTTCGATCACCACCACCAGGATTCGCCGCCTCACCGAATCGCTCCGCTGCACAACAAGGGGAGGCCGGCCTAGGATTTTAGGAACACGGCCAATATCATGAGGCTCGGCACCGGCCTGAAGCACAACCTCAGGTGATGGGGCACTCCTGGTATTGTCGGCGGCTCTTCCAGCTCGATGTGTTTGCCGACGGCTGGGTGGAGAGGACCGGCAAGGCCGCTAAGTCCGACAAGGCCATCAAGGGGCCCTTGTTTGGGCTGCTGCCGGGAGTGGTCCCGCTGAGCAAACACTCCCGGCAGGCCGACATCCTCGCCATGATGCCGGTCTTCAACGCGCATGGTCTTGATCCAGCCTGGGACGAGGCCATGGCACCCGAGGTGCAGGAGTTCTTTGACAACTTGGTCGAAGTTCTCGATCATGACACCACCCAAGACACCACCCAAGAGGAGCTGAACTACATTGCCGCCAGAGTGGCGGAGGCGGAGCTTGCCAGGGCGGCCATCGACGCCGGCGGCATGGAGAACGAGGCCGCCGTGGCCGCAGAAGAGAAGGAGCTCGCCCAGTGGGCGAAGTTTGCCAGGGAGGCGGGCAGCGTCATCACCGAGGTCCCCCTTGTCGAGGACGTGGTCGACGAATCGTCCGAGGAGGAGGCCGAGGCCGACGACCCTTCGGGCATGAAGAAAGGACGCACCCTGCGCCAGGCCAGCTCTAACGAGTCGGTTCGACGCGGCAGGGCCGAGCCACGGCAAGGGGTTCAGGTGGAAGCCACGCGCGTGACAAGGGCCGCGGTGGCGAAGAAGACGGTCGCGGTGGCGAAGAAGAAGACGACCGCCTCTTCTTCATCCAAACGCTACCGGACTCCATTGCCTTCCCCTCCTCCCGCAAACGCTAGCACGGAGGTCGCCTTCGACTTTTCGTCCCTCAGCCCGAGGAGGAAGAGGAAGGTAGCAGAAGAGGAGGTGGAGGAAGAGTAAGCATTCCGCCCCTTGTCGTTCCCATCCTCCCCAATCGTGTCGCCTTCCTTGATTCTTTTTGTCTTTGCAGGGAAGTTGAGATGCTGGCCCAGCGGGCGGCGAAGAAGGCCAAGGCCTCGACGGGCAGCCAGCCCCCAGCTGGTACCTCAAAGGCGCAGCTGGTGGTGGTGAGCAGCCCAGACAGCAGCCCGTGGCACAGCCCCCGGCTCAGCCCCCAGCGTGTGTTCACCATCTACTCCCCATCAACGTGCGTCGGGGTGTGACTTTTTGGTACTGACCCTGTTGTGGCTGCAGGAGGAGGGCGGCAGCAGGAGGATCCACCAAGGGCCACCCCCACCATGCCGTCCCCATCGACCACATCGCCCCGAGGGGTGTCCCCGGCAAGGGCGCCAGACACCGAGCCCATGCACACGGAGGAGGAGGAGGTAGACTTGGGCACTGGTGGACCTTTCCCAGCAACAAACGTTGGCAGGGAGGGGGCCACTTCTTCTCAGCCCGACATGGGTGAGTCTTCTGATTTTCCTTACTCTTCTTCTTTTTTGAACCTTGATCTTGGCCTCGCCTCATCCTCCCTTCTGGCATCTAGATCCTCCCTTGGCGGACCAAGGGGACATCGACACCGTGATCACGGAGGTTTCCAAGGACGCCAAGGTTGAGGCCGACAAGATCGTCGCCGAGTAGGCCGCCAGGACCACGGCCGAGGATGCCGCCAAGGGGCTTGCCAGAGAGACCGGCAAGGCTGCCGCCAAGGAGGCCGGCAAGAGCGTTGCCGAGGAGGCCGGCAAGGGCATTGTCGGGGAGGCTGGCAAGGCCATTGCCGTGGAGGGCGGAAAGGCCGCTGCCGAGGAGGAGGTGTTTGACGACCAACCCTCCTCGTCCGCTGCCTCTGGCTCAGGCAAGTATCTAAAGGTGGGTGACGACTTGTTCGTCCACTGATACGTCTCCAACGTATCTATAATTTATGAAGCATTCATGCTATTTTATTATCTGTTTTGAATGATTAAGGGCTTTATTATACACTTTTATATTACTTTTGGGACTAACCTATTAACCGGAGGCCCAGCCCATATTGTTGTTTTATTGCCTGTTTCAGTATTTCAAAGAAAAGGAATATCAAACGGAGTCCAAACGGAATGAAACCTTCGGCAGCGTGATTCTTGGGAAGATTATGATCCAGGAGACTTAGAGTTGAAGTAAAGGAAGCATCGAGGAAGCCACGAGACAGGGGGGCGCCCACCCCCCCCTGGGTGCACCCTACCCTCTCGTGGACCCCTCGAGGCTCCCCCGACCGACTCCTTTCACCTATATATTCCCATATACCCTTAAAACATCGATAACAAAGATAGATTGGGAGTTCCGCTGCCGCAAGCCTCTATAGCCACCAAAAACCTCTCGGGAGCCCGTTCCGGCACCCTGTCGGAGGACGAAATCCTCACCGGTGGCCATCTTCATCATCCTGACGCTATCCATGACGAGGAGGGAGTAGTTCACCCTCGGGGCTGAGGGTTTGTACCAGTAGCTATGTGTTTGATCTCTCTCTCTCTCTCGTGTTCTCTCTATGGCACGATCTTGATGTATCGCGAGCT
The DNA here is from genome assembly GCF_002162155.2 of Triticum dicoccoides. Taxonomy (NCBI): domain Eukaryota; kingdom Viridiplantae; phylum Streptophyta; class Magnoliopsida; order Poales; family Poaceae; genus Triticum; species Triticum dicoccoides. Next base: position 475,579,381 of record NC_041391.1, on the reverse strand, counting down.
TTGCTATTATAGTTGGATCTTATGATGTTTTCTCCCCCCTCTACTCTCTTGTGATGAATTGAGTTTTCCTCTTGAAGTTATCTTATCGGATTGAGTCTTTATTTGAGAACACTTGATGTATGTCTTGCCGTGTTTATCTATGGTGACAATGGGATATCACGTGCCACTTGATGTATGTTTTGGTGACCAACTTGCGGGTTCCGCCCATGAACCTATGCATAGGGGTTGGCACACGTTTTCTTGACTCTCCGGTAGAAACTTTGGGGAACTCTTTGAAGTACTTTGTGTTGGTTGGATGAATCTGAGATTGTGTGATGCACATCGTATAATCATGCCCACGGATACTTGAGGTGACAATGGAGTATCTAGGTGACATTAGGGTTTTGGTTGATTTGTGACTTAAGGTGTTATTCTAGTATGAACTCTTGAATAGATCGATCCGAAAGAATAACTTTGAGGTGGTTTCTTACCCTACAATAATCTCTCTGTTTGTTCTCCGCTATTAGTGGCTTTGGAGTGACTCTTTGTTGCATGTTGAGGGCTTGTTATATGATCTATCTATGTTATTATTGTTGAGAGAACTTGCACTAGTGAAAGTATGAACCCTATGCCTTGTTTCCTACCATTGCAATACCGTTTACGCTCACTTTTATCATTAGTTACCTTTCTGTTTTTATATTTTCAGATTACAAAAACCTATATCTACCATCCATATTGCACTTGTATCACCATCTCTTCGCCAAACTAGTGCACCTATACAATTTACCATTGTATTGGGTGTGTTGGGGACACAAGAGACTCTTTCTTATTTGGTTGCAGGGTTGTTTGAGAGAGACCATCTTCATTCTACGCCTCCTACGAATTGATAAACCTTAGGTCATCCACTTGAGGGAAATTTGCTACTGTCCTACAAACCTGTGCACTTGCACGCCCAACAACATCTACAAGAAGAAGGTTGTGTAGTAGACATCAAGCTCTTTTCTGGCGCCGTTGCCGGGAAGGCTAGGTAAGCGGCACTCACACCCCGTCAACTAAGCTCTTTTCTGGCGCCGTTGCCGAGGAGGTGAGTGCTTGAAGGTATATCTTTAGATCTTGCAATCGAATCTTTTTGTTTCTTGTTTTATCATTAGTTTAGTTTACAAAAAAACTACAAAAAATGGAGTTAAGTTTGTCTCATACGCTTTGTCTTTTTAATATCTTTCGTGAGTATGATGAAAAGGAAAATTGTGCTCAGGTGCTAGAAGAAGAATGTATTAAAATGTTTGGTACTAGATCCTTGTGTGATGAGCATGATTGCAATGTTGTTAGTATGAATTCCTTGAATATCCATGATGCTAATGATATGCAAAGCCACAAGCTTGGGGATGCTATGTTTGATGAAGATGATATGTTTAGTCCCCCAAGTTTTGATGAGAATATTTATTATGATGAAAGCATGCCTCCTATTTATGATGATTATATTGATGAAAGTGGGTTTGGAAGAGTGTCAACTTTAGGAATTAGTGACCCCACTATTTTGGAGGATGTTGAATCTTATTGTGATGAACATGAAAGTGGATTTGGAAGAGTGTCAACTTTATTTAGTGATGATTCCACTATTTCGGAAGAGGTTCCAATTGATTATGAGAACAAAGTTGCTATCTATGATGATTATTGTGATGACTTGTATGCTATTAAGAATAATTATAACCATGAAACTTGTCATCATGATTTTAGTTTCAATTGGATTATGCCTCACATGATAATTATTTTGTTGAGTTTGCTCCCACTACTATTGATGAGAATAAATTTGCTTATGTGGAGATTAGTAAATTTTCTATGCTTGTAGATCATGAAAAGAATGCTTTAGGTGCGGGTTATATTGTTGAATTCATTCATGATGCTACAGAAAATTATTATGAGGGAGGAACATATGCTTGTATGAATTGCAATAATATCAAGTTTCCTCCCTATGTGCTTAAAATCTTGAAGCTATGCTTGTTTTACCTTCCCATGCTAGTTGATTACTATTCCCATAAGTTGTTTGCTCACAAAATCCCTATGCATAGGAAGTGGGTTAGACTTAAATGTGCTAGTCATATGCTTCGTGATGCTCCCGTTATGTTTCAATTCTTATCTTTTATGTGAGCATCATTGTCATCATCATGCCAAGCTAGAAAGGCATTAAAGAAAAGCGCTTGTTGGGAGACAACCCAATGTTTATCCTTACTATTTTTGTGTGTTAACATGATTATGCTACTGTAGTAATCATGCTTTATGGCTTTTGTTTCAATAGAGTGCCAAGTAAGACCTTTAGGATAGCTTACGGTGATAGTTGTGTTGATCCTGCTGAGAATCAAAAACTTTTGCACCTAGTAAATTAGTTTTGTTAATTCACAGAAACGTGCTTCTGATCTGATTATTTTTGCTCTGGATTTTTACACAAATTGTTTAGGACTTCCTAATTTGGTAGGATTTTTGGAGTTCTGAAGTATACGTTTGATACAGATTACTACAGACTATTCTGTTTTGACAGATTCTGTTTTCTATGTGTTGTTTGCTTATTCTGGTGAATCTATGAGTAGTATCGAAGGGTATGAACCATAGATAAGTTGGAGTATATTAGATATTACACCAATATGAATTTAGAATGAGTTCATTACAGTACCTAAGTGGTGGTTTTATTTTCTTATACTAACGGAGCTTACGAGTTTTCTGTTGAGTTTTGTGTTGTGGAGTTTTCAAGTTTTGGGTAAAGATTCGATGGACTATGGAATAAGGAGTGGCAAGAGCCTAAGCTTGGGGATGCCCAAGGCACCCCAAGGTAATATTCAAGGACAACCAAGAGCCTAAGCTTGGGGATGCCTTGGATGGCATCCCCTCTTTCGTCTTCATTCATCGGTAACTTTACTTGGAGCTATATTTTTATTCACCACATGATATATGTTTTCTTGACTCTCCGGTAGAAACTTTGGGGCACTCTTTGAAGTACTTTGTGTTGGTTGGATGAATCTGAGATTGTGTGATGCATATCGTATAATCATGCCCACGGATACTTGAGGTGACAATGGAGTATCTAGGTGACATTAGGGTTTTGGTTGATTTGTGTCTTAAGGTGTTATTCTAGTACAAACTCTTGAATAGATTGATCCGAAAGAATAACTTTGAGGTGGTTTCGTACCCTACCATAATCTCTTCGTTTGTTCTCCGCTATTAGTGGCTTTGGAGTGTGTAACGCCCCGGATTCGATGCTGCTAGTTATTCGTCGTAGTTGCCATGTCCTTTGCTTGCGTGTTGCATATTGTCATGTCATCATGTGCATTTAATCTTGCATACGTGTTCGTTTCTTGCATCCGAGCATTTTCCCCGTCGTCCGTTTTGCAATCCGACGCTCCTATGTCCTCCGGCGTCCCCCTCTTCTCTCTTTTCGTGAGTGGATGTTAAAGGTTCTCGGAATGGACCGAGGCTTGCCAAGTGGCCTTGGTACACCACCAGTAGACCGCATGTCAAGTTTCGTGCCATTTGGAGGTCGTTTGATACTCCAACGGTTAACTATGTAGCCCGAAAAGCCCCTTTTGTCTTGCAGACCAACACCCTTCCAAACTGGCCCAAAACCCATCTAACTCCCCTCATGCTCTCGGTCGTTCGATCACGATCATGTGGGCGAAAACCGCTCACCATTTGGACTCTCCTAGCTCCCAGAAACTATAAATAAGCCTTCCCCTCCGAAATCCCGGGTCCAAACCCTAGCCTCTTCCTCCTCCTGCCGCCGGACGTGTCCATCCCGTGCCGGACACGTCCAGCGCCGCCGTCCGCGTCCAACCGCGTGGTGCCACGTGGCACTCCCCGCCGCCTCCGCCATCGGGCCC
>NC_041391.1:475533201-475574890 GCF_002162155.2 Triticum dicoccoides | reverse complement strand
TGCCCCGTCTCCGCCGCCTCCGCCGGCCGGCATCGCGCCGCCCCCGGCCGAGCGCCGCCGCCCCGACGCCCGGCGAGCTCCGCCGCCCCTCGCCTCCCGCCGGCCCTCCTCGCCAGATCCGGCGGCCCCAAGGCCGGATCTGGCTCCCCCGCGCTCCGGTGAGCCCTCCCTCGACTCCGGCCGCCTTCCCTCGCGATCTTCGGCGAGCTCTCCGGCCATCATCGAAATCCATGCCCAGATCCGAAGGTTGACCCCGTATATTCCTCTAAGTCCCCGGTTTATTTTGACTTTATCATGCCATGTTCATCGCATCATAACTCCCTGTGTGCTGCTCCGTTTTGTGCGTCTAATATGTCAAATTGTTCGACCCAACGAGTACATCATTTCATTCCATTGCATCATGTTCATTTGAGCTCATCTTGATGCCCGAAATGCTGTTGGAAGAGGGCTATGTGATGTTAGTTCCAGATTCTTATTATAACATGCTCATTTGTCATTTTTGCCATGTTCGATGTGTGCATCCTATGAGGTTAATGTCTACATGTGTTTTGATCTATGATATGCAATCTTTCCAGGAGTGTATGCCATGTATTTTTGTGATCAATGTGGTGACTAGCACAAGCATGTAAACTAGGCCTCGTGATGTTGCTGATTTCAGTCCCTGTTCTGCTGTTATTTTTATGCCATGTAAACTTGATGCTACAGAGAGATCCATACTTATTTTGAGATACTTCAGTAAGGATGATTTGTACATATGGTTATGAGCTATCCATCCATGCCCATGGTTGCATTTATAGCTTGCTGTAGATTGTTCATATCTTGCTCCAAAACTTGCTAAATGATGTTGCTGTCAGCCTGTAACATGAAGTTCAATGTTGCCATGATTGTTGTTAGTTATCCATGCACCCTATGAACTTGCCCTTGCCATTCCTGGCTTCATAAACATGTATTCTTACTGTTGGTTGTCTTGCCATGCCATGTATTGCTCTGTGGTGAGTGGTTCAAGCTCACAAACATGCCTACTTATTGTTGTTCCTGCCATGTATGAATCTGTCATATAACTTGCCATGTTTACATGGGTGCCATCATATTTTCTATGCCTTTTTGGCTCATGGTCAGTAAGGGACTTTTGTTCTATGAAATTAGTAGATTCATGCCATGCCTTTTTTTGCCATGTTAAGTTCCTGTAACATGTTGTTTGATAGCTCTAAACATTGCAACCTGATGTTATTTCTGCTAAAGTCTGAAACTGTTATTATTTGCAATCTTGCCATGTGTTTTTGAGCATGTTCTAGTGATTTCTGGAGATAGCTCAGTGTTCATGTTTTGTTATGCTTTACCTGTACGTCATGCCCATGCCTTTTGTTTTCTTGTTGAGGTCCTGTAGCATATTGTTTTGATGCTTGCAATATGCCTAGTTGCTGTTTTGGACAGATTGTTGCTATAACTTGTTTCATGTGTGTGTTGAACCGTTGCTCCGTTTTGAGTGTGCTTTATATGGAACTTGCTTAGAATTGCATGTAGCTTCATATTATCATGTTGCATCCTTGTTTTGGTGTTTTTTCTTGATGTTTGTATGCATTTTGCATCAATGCCATGTTTAACTTGTTTTGCTCATACCTTCTAGGCCGTAGCCCTGAATTAAATGAACTTTATATGTAACTTGACTAGAATCTCGTGTAGATCAGCTTGGCGCATCTTAACTTGATGTTTAACAACTTGAACATAAGGTTTATTCAGATCTGGACCAACTTTGAAATTTGCACATGAGGACTTACCGGAATTGTTATATGTTGTTCCCGGCCTCATTTAAACTTGTCTTGATGTGTTGCTCTTGTTTGCATCATCTCTTGCCATGAATAGCTTCATGTAGCTTTGTCATGCATCATGCTTGTTGTGCATCATGCCTTGTTCATGTGTGGTGTGTTTACTATGTTGTGTGCTTCTCTCGATAGTTCCCGTTTTCGTTGCGATCGTGAGGATCCGTTCATCTACGCTTGGCTCGTCTTCGTGGCTTCATCTTCTTCATGGACTCGTTCTTCTTCCTAGCGGGATTTCAGGCAAGATGACCTCTACCCTGGATATCACTACTATCATTGCTATGCTAGTTGCTTCGTTCTATCGCTATGCTGCGTTACCTATCTTTTGCTCCTCAAGCCTCCCAAATTGCCATGAACCTCTAACCTTTGACACCCTTCCTAGCAAACCATTGTTTGGCTATGTTACCGCTTTGCTTAGCCCCTCTTATAGCGTTGCTAGTTGCAGGTGAAGTTGAAGATTGCTCCATGGTGGACAGGATTTTGTTGGGATATCACAATATCTCTTATATTATTAATGCATCTATATACTTGGTAAAGGGTGGAAGACTCGGCCTTATGCCTGGTGTTTTGTTCCACTCTTGCCTCCCTAGTTTCCGTCATACCGGTGTTATGTTCCCGGATTTTTGCGTTCCTTACGCGGTTGGGTGATTTATGGGACCCCCTTGACAGTTCGCTTTGAATAAAACTCCTCCAGCAAGGCCCAACCTTGGTTTTACCATTTGCCTCACCTAGCCCTTTTTCCCTTGGGAGTCGCGCTCTCGAGGGTCATCTTTATTTTACCCCCCCCCCCCGGGGCCAGTGCTTGTCTAAGTGTTGGTCCAAACCGAGCGATGTCCGGCGCCCCCTGGGCAACCAGGGTCTATGCCAACACGTCGTCTTGCTCATCCGGTGTGCCCTGAGTACGAGATATGTGCAGCTCCTATCGGGATTTTTCGGCACATCCGGGCGGCTTTGCTGGTCTTGTTTTACCATTCTCGAAATGTCTTGTAAACTGGGATTCCGAGTTTGATTGAGTCTTCCTGGGAGAAGGTATATCCTTCGTTGATCGCGAGAGCTTATCATGGGCTAAGTTGGGACACCCCTGCAGGGTATAAACTTTCGAAAGCCGTGCCTGCGGTTATAGGCAGATGGGAATTTGTTAATGTCCAGTTGTAGATAACTTGACACCAGATCCGAATTAAAACGCATCAACCGCGTGTGTAGCCGTGATGGTCTCTTCTCGGCGGAGTCCGGGAAGTGAACACGGTTTCTGAGTTATGTTTGACGTAAGTAGGAGTTCAGGATCACTTCTTGATCATTGCTAGTTTCACGACCGTTCCTTTTGCTCTCTTCTCGCTCTTATTTGCGTATGTTAGCCACCATATCATGCTTAGTCGCTGCTGCAGCCTCACCACTTATCTTTTCCTTACCCATTAAGCTTTGCTACTCTTGATACCCATGGTAATGGGATTGCTGAGTCCTCGTGTCTCACAGATTACTACAACAACAGTTGTAGGTACAGGTTGTGCGATGATCATGACGCGAGAGCGATGCTTGCTTGCGTTGAGTTCTTCTTCTGCTTCTTCTTCGATCAGGGGATAGGTTCCAGGTCGGTAGCCTGGGCTAGCAGGGTGGATGTTGTTTGAGCTTCTGTTTCTGTTTCATCCGTAGTCGGATGTTGCTCTCATGTATTGTGATGTTGTATTCGTGTGGCATTGTATGCCTTATGTATGTATCCCCATCTATTATGTAATGTTGATGTAATGATATCCACCTTGAAAAAGCGTTTCAATATGAGGGTCTATCCTTGGTGGGACCTTCGAGTTCCTTTTGGATAGGGTCGCATATTGGGCGTGACAGAGTGACTCTTTGTTGCATGTTGAGGGATTTTTATATGATCTATCTATGTTATTACTGTTGAGAGAACTTGCACTAGTGAAAGTATGAACCCTATGCCTTGTTTCCTACCATTGCAATACCGTTTATGCTCACTTTTATCATTAGTTACCTTGCTGTTTTTATATATTCAGATTACAAAAACCTATATCTACCATCCATATTGCACTTGTATCACCATCTCTTCTCCGAACTAGTGCACCTATACAATTTACCATTGTATTGGGTGTGTTGGGGACACAAGAGACTCTTTGTTATTTGGTTGCAGGGCTGTTTGAGAGAGACCATCTTCATTCTACGCCTCCTACGGATTGATAAACCTTAGGTCATCCACTTGAGGGAAATTTGCTACTGTCCTACAAACATGTGCACTTGCAGGCCCAACAACGTCTACAAGAAGAAGGTTGTGTAGTAGACATCATCCACCTCCCAGGGACGGCGAGCACCAGGGCGCCAACCGAGGGGGAGGTGTTCGATGATGAAGTGCTCGCCGCCGCCGGGCTCGAGGTTGTCGAGGAACCGAGCACCCGTGGCGGTGGCACCCAGGAGGAGTAGCTTCTTCGGGCCATGGGCGCTAGCTTCTGGAAACTGCAGACGATCCACCGTGCCTGCCTGGACAAGGTGAAGTCCAGGGAGGCGGTGGCGGGCAAGGTGGGGGTAGACCTCAGGGAGCGCGTCACCGAGGCGCAAGCCTGGTTCCGCTAGGCCCCCGAGGAGCTGAAGGCCGCCCAAGGCCAGCTGATGGAGCACGAGCTGGAGCTTATCCTGAAGCAGGCCGACATCGAGAAGGCCTAGGAGACGGCGAGGGAAGAGGCCACCAAGGCCGAGGCCGCCCGGTCCAAGCGCTAGGCCGAGCTGGACTCTCAGGAGTAGGACCTCGTCGCCCGTGAGGCGGCGCTTGCTGCCACTATCCGCGGCAAGGACGAGGAGGTCGAGAACCTTGCCGCGGTGCAGACTCGGGAGCTGGAGCAGAAGCACAAGGAAGCTCTTGATGCACAAGCCCTGGCCCACGGCGACAAGGTGAAGGAGCTGGAGGTGGAGCGGGATGGCCTGAAGACCAGGACCGAGGAGCTGGTGAAGGAGAAGGACACGGTGAACTGTGCCTTGACGGTGGCACAGGCGGACGTCCTTGACAAGGCCGAGCAGCTCTCCCGCGCCAACGACTCCATCAAGGACCTGAAGCTGAAGCTGGAGGGCCTTGAGGGGATGCTGTCGTAGGTCAGGACCTGGGAGGGAACCCTGACCAAGAGCCTGGCAGAGGAGAGGCAGCGGTGGAAGAACGACGCCGCCAACCATGCAGATTTCGTGAAGGGCGAGAACCTCTGTATCAGTCGCATCACCAATGTCGCCAATAGGATCACCAAGCAGCTGGCCGACATGGGAATGCCAGATGTGTGGTACGCCCTGGAGCCGAATGTGAGACCCAACGTCAAGTTGACCCTGTTCTTCGAGGGCATTCTTGGAGCCCTGGAACGATTCAACTCCAACTGGGCGAGCTCCCTGGCCAGCGAGGCCCGGATACTTTGCCGGGGCGCCATGACCAAGGTCCTCACCAAGCTAGCATACTGGAACCCCAACCTTGACTTTGACGCCGCGCTGGATAGCTTGCCGGAGGATGCAGACCTCATGATGCTCGAGGAGCGTATCAAGCCCATCATCAGCCGCGTTGGCGGAATTCAGAGGGTAGAGGGCCAGCGCCGGGATTAGGCACCCTGTTTCTTATCACCGTTGCAGGTTCATGACCAAGACAATGTTTATCCTTAGCTAGAACTGCAGCAACAATTGATTTAATATAACTCTACGGTGTTTTAAAATGATGCAAGTTATTTCCCTGTTCAACCTCTCCTTGTATGTCCACCCTACGCCAATTGGGCAGGCTTGCCGGCACGTAAACCCAAACCGCAACGCTTTGAAGGACGGATCCTTTAGCGGACGGCAGGGTGTGCTTGCTGACATGCGAACCACCTTGATGTTCTCAGCGCGGCCGTTCGAACTATCGAGCGGACTCGAGACAGAGCGAGAGTGTTACCAATAGCGGAAGGCCACCCTGCCGTTCTCGACGCAGCCGCTCGATCTGTTGAGGAGACTCGAAACAAACCAAGGGCGTTGCCAATAATGGAAGGGCCCCACTGCGTGCAGGTTTCTCATATAATGGAAAGATCTCCGAGGAGGATAACCTTATATAAAAAGGAATTACTCAGAGTTTTTGCATGACTTAGCTTTCTTGTTGTCGCCCGAACGCTTGCCACATCCGCTGACGGTGTTGCTCGCTTGGTCGCCTTCTTCCTTGGAAGCCATGGCGACAGAGAACTGTTGGGCTGACGGCCGAATCAGATTTTCACAACTGTGGCCCCCTACCTGGCGCGCCAAAGATGTCGGTGGAAACGACACCTATGGGATCACGGGAATCCCTACTACGGTTGCCGGGCGCGGGGTCGTGAGAAGAGCGGGATTAGCAATCAGCATAAGCACACGGGTCGTTTACCCAGGTTCGGGCCGTGAGGATGCGTAATACCTAGTCCTGTCTTGAGCTAGCTACGATGAGTGTAACTTGTCCAAGGATCCGAATCCTTCTCCTGGATGCCCCGGGCCTCCTTTTATAGTCAAGGGGGTCGCCACAGTGGCACACAGGAGGTGGCATCGGTGTACAGTGGCTAAGCTTATCGCTTAGCCATTATGGGACAAGACACATTTAATGCGCCCCTAAGGTGTCCCTCTCACTTTATCAGGGACGGAAACTAGCCCCCGTCCCGTCCGTCGCCGCCCCACCTTTTTCCGACACGCGTCTAGGCCAGCGGTGCGCATGGTGCCATGTAGGCTCGCAAGATGCTGAGGTGGCGCGGTGGTAGGGCCTTCACGAAGATTTGCATGCCACCACATAGGCGCTCGCTGAGCTGGCTTGGAAGCCTCACATCAACACGCAGGTGCCGGCCTAGCTGGTGGGCTAGCATCTGCATGAGAGCGGTGGTGGAAACTTGGTGGGCGTGCGCCTGGCTGTGGCCCCGCAGATGTCCTCGGCAAGGGCCTTGCCGGGGCCCCGACAAGGATATTGCCGTGGTGTTGTGGTTGTCTCTGGCAAGGATCTTGCCGGAGGTCTTGTGGGTTTCCTCGGCAAGGATCTCGCCGAGGTTTGTCGTCTTATAATCCTCATCTGACTTGGAGTGTTCATGATCTTCACAAAGATCTGCATGCCATCATGGAGGCGCCTTCCGAGCCTTGGTCCCAATGTGGTTGGTGCTGTTGGAAACCTGGGGCTCAAGGGTGGCGCGCTCCACTGGTGTGGGCAAGTTCCCCGGCAAGGTTCTTGCCGTGGCTACGGAAGCTGCCCCGGCAAAGGTTTCGCCGGGGGAGCCTGTCCTGCCCTCTTGCTCTTTGTCTCTGTGTCTTGGTGTTGCTTTGACCATCTTGACTCCTCCCTCTGCCCTGCTAAGCGTGGCCGTGGGTGCGGCTCTGACTGCCCGTGCACAAGTAAGGGGTACAAAGGAGTGCCCCTAATTTAGTACACCGACACCCGAAAGCTTAAATAATCCACAAATTTCATCCACATATATGAAATGCATATCAGGATGTTCGGTTTTGTCTCCTACATAAGTATTAGCTAGCAGTTGTTCTATCATACCCGAAGGAATTTCATAAACAAAGTTTTAAGTAGGTACAGTAGGTTGAGTGGCAACTAATTGTGCTTCCGGACAAGGTGAAGGTACCCCAAACAAACCCCTCAAAGGATTGTTTTCCATAGTAACAAGTTACAATAAATTTTAGCACACTATTAAATTTTTCCTTACCAATTTCCAGTTACCAAGAGCGCTTCACTCCCCGGCAACGACGCTAGAAAAGAGTCTTGATGACCCACAAGTATAGGGGATTAATCATAGTCCTTTCTATAAGTAAGAGTGTTGAACCCAACGAGGAGCAGGAGGAAATGAAAAGTGATTTTCAGCAAGGTAATTTCTGCAAGCACTGAAATTGTCGCTAATAGGTAGTTTGATAGCAAGATAATTCATAACGAGCAAGTAACGGTAATGGTAACTAAAGCGCATCAAAGTAGCCCAATCCTTTTGTGGCATAGGACAGGCCAAAACGGTCTCTTATAATAAGCAAAGCGTTCTTGAGGGCACACGGGAATTTCACCATGTCACTTTCATCATGTTGGTTTGATTCATGTTCGCTACTTTGATAATTTGATATGTGGGTGCATCAGTGCTGAGGTGTTGTTCTTACTTGCACAAACCTCTTACTCATGATTAACCCCCTCGGAAGCATCCGCAACTACGAGAGAAGTATTAATATAAAATCTAACCATTGCATTAAACATATGGATCCAAATCAGTCCCATACGAAGTAGCGCATAAAATAGGGTTAAAGCTTCTATCACTCTAGCAACCTGTCATCTAATAACTACTCCACAATGCATTCCCTTAGGCCCAAAGATGGTGAAGTGCCATGTAGTCGATGTTCACATGACACCACTAAGGGAGTCACAACATACATATCATCAAAATATCAAACACATATCAACTTCACATGATTACTTGCAGCATGACTTCTCCCTTGACCTCAAGAAAAAAAGTAACTACTCACAAATGATATTTATGCTCAAGATCAGAGGGGTATTAAATAGCATAATGGATCTGAACATATAATATTCCACCAAATAAACCATACAGTAATCAACTACAAGATGCAATCAACACTATTAGTCACCCACAGGTACCAATCTAAGGATCCAGTGCAAAGATTGAACACAGGAGATGAACTAGGGTTTGAGAGGAAATGGTGCTATTGAAGATGTCGATGAATATTGCCCTCCCAAAGATGAGAGGGTTGTTTGTGATGACAGTGGCTTCGATTTCTCCCTCCGGGAGAATAGTTCCCCCGATGGAATCGCTCCACCGGAGGGCAAAAGTGCTCCTGCCCAAGTTCCGCCTCGAGGCGGCGGCGCTCCATCCTGAAAGTCCTCTCCTTTTTTTCTAGGTCAAAATGACTTATATACTAGAAGATGGGCAACAGAGGTGGGCTGGACTGAGCACAACTCACCAGGGCATGCCTGGGGGGGCCTAGCGCACCCTGGTGTCTTGTGCTCACCACGTGGCCCCCTCCAGTAGTTATTTGCTCCAGTATTTTTATATATTCCAAAACAATTCTCGGTAAATTTTTCAGCTCATTTGGAGATGTGCAGAATAGGTAACTCTGACATAGCTTTTTCAGGTGCAGAATTCCAGCTCTCGGCATTCTCCCTCTTTGTTTAAACCTTGCATATTATGAGAGAAAAGGCATTAGAATTACTCCAAAAGGCATTATTATGCATAAAAACATTATAAATAATGGTAGGAAATCATGATGCAAAATGGACGTATCCGTGAAATATTACCCATTGAAGAAATAGCTGAAGAAGTGATCATTCCCCGTCATGAACAAACTGCTACTACTGAAGAAAATGACTCTGATGAAAATGCTCAACCTCAACAAGGCCCTCCTCCAGCTCATTCACGAGTGGCGAATGAAGTGCAGATTGATAAGATCCTCGACAATATCAATGCACACGGTCCCCTCACTTGCTTAAGAGCTTCACATCTAGCTAACTTGTGTGGGCATTTTGCATTTGTCTCTATCACAGAGCCCACCAAAGTTGATGAAGCAGTTCTAGAGCATGAGTGGATTCAAGTCATGTAAGAAGATTTGCAACAATTCGAGCTCAACAATGTGTGGGAGCTTGTGAATAGTCCTGATCCATGCAAGCACAATATCATTGGCACTAAGTGTATCTACCACAACAAGCAAGACGAAAATGGCCAAGTGGTAAGAAATAAGGCTCATCTTGTAGCACAAGGCTACACACAGGTTGAGGGTATTGATTTCGGTGAAACATTTGCACATGTTGCTAGGCTTGAAGCTATTCGTATATTGCTTGCATATGCTAACCATCACAATGTTCTCTTATATCAAATGGATGTGAAAAGTGCATTCCTCAATGGTAAGCTTGAGGAAGAAGTATATGTTGCTCAACCACTAGGTTTTGAGGATCCAAAGCATCCTGAAAAAGTCTTCAGACTGAACAAGGATCTCTATGGCCTCAAGCAAGCCCCACGGTCTTGGTATGATACTCTGATGGAATTCCTGAAGAAAAAGGGTTTCAAACCCGGTTCACTTGACCCTACTCTTTTCACTAAGTCTTATGATGGTGAACTGTTCATATGCCAAATATATGTTGATGGTATTATCTTTGGTTGCACTAACAAGCGTTTCAGTGACGAATTTGCATATATGATACGTGAAGAATATCATATGTCTATGATGGGAGAATTGAAATTCTTCCTTGGTCTTCAAATTCGTCAACAACCAAATGGCATCTTCATTTCTCAAGAGAAATATCTCAAAGATTGCCTGAAGAAATTTGGCATGCAAGACTGCAAAGGCCTCCAAATTCCAATGCCTACTAATGGCCAACTCGACACTGACGAAAATGGTAAAGATTTTGATCAGAAGGTATATCGCTCCATGGTTGGTTTGCTAATTTACCTATATGCATCTAGGCCAGACATTATGCCTAGCATTTGCATGTGTGACCGATTTCAAGCGACACCGAAGGATTCACACCACCAGGCTGTGAAACATATTATTCGATAGTTAGCTCACACACCAACGCTTGGAATATGGTACCCCAAGGGCTCATCTTTTGATCTGGTTGCATTTTCTTATTTTGATTATGCTGGAGATCGTGTGGATCGCAAGTCAGGCACATGTCATTTCCTCGGATGATTTCTTGCCTGTTGGTCCTCAAAGAAGAAGACTAGCATGGCACTTTCCACAGTCGATGTTGAATACATTACCGTTGGTGCCTGCTGCTCATAGTTGCTATGGATGAAGCAAACCCTCAAGGACTATGGCATTAATGTGAAGAAAGTCCCTCTCTTCTTTGACAACGAGAGTGCTATCAAGATCGCCCACAACCCGGTGCAACATTATAAGACGAAGCATATTCATATTCGTCGCCATTTTCTTCATGATCATGTGCGGAAAGGAGACATTGTCATCAACCAAGTGAAGACTGAAGACCAGCTTGCCGATATCTTCACTATGCCCTTAAATGAAAAGAGGTTTTGCAAGTTGTGGTGTGAGCTAAACATCTTAGAATCTTTGAATGTCCTTTGAAGTGGACACACATCCTAATGCCTATGCATTTTAGATGATTTTGATGCACAACACACGAAGTAACGTTTTTCTTCAATCAATGAAGACTAACCCTCTAAGTGTGAATAAATTAATGAAGAACTTGACTCTTAAAACCCAACAAAAATTGTACATAGTGTCCGAAGTCATCATAGTTCCTATACGGTGGGTAACGCCACCACCTCTTTATGACATTCTTCAGTTTGAGTTTTTTGTCATTTGCAATTTCGTCAAACTTTTCAAATTCGTCTTTTGAGTTTATTCTTCACTGCGTAATATATATATAGATTTTTGTTTGAGCTTTTCATGTCCTCAACAACATCCACATATTGCTAATTCTTCAATTCGATTTCTTCATCTATGTGGATGTGATCGGACCCGCTCCCCTCTATGCTAAGCTCAACCCACTCTGTTCACAAATTCTTCAGATGTGTTCTACTAGACACCATTCAAAGTCTTCATTGTGTCCTTGACAGCTGAAGAAATTGCGAACACATTTAAAAATGCTCAAAAGTTTTTTTGGTTGAAGCTATAACTTCATCCTGTGCTTTCACTTAGACAAATTAGGATGAAAATGCATGCATGACACGTGTCGCCGAGATGTGAATGGTCAGGGGCTTATCCGTCCAAATTTTTGGACCCTTCAGTTTTCACTGCGGCTATAAATAACCTTGACCATGTCAACACTAGTTCACTTCGTTCCCTTGCTCCCTTCGCTCTCAGTCCTCAAACCCTAGCACCGTCGTTGGATCTCATCGCCGCCAGAGAAGAAGAGCTTCACTGCCTCAACTTCTTCATCGACATACTCATGTCGGACGTGGATTTCTTCACCTCCGCCGCCGCCAGAGACGTCTTCCGTCGCCGAGTTAGTGCACGGAAGATCTGAGCTAACTATTTCCTTCGCCTCATCGTCCAGTTCATCGAGTTCATCACTTGGGTAAATTAAATGCTTATTTACTGTCCTGCTTTGATGTTCACTCTACTCAAAAATATTCAAGTGCTATTTTAACCACTCTTTTCAATTCTTCAGCACTTCCATTTGGCCAGTCTTGTGTATTTCATCATTGGTATACTTAACAAATAGATTCCTCAGATGTGCAAATTGCTTCAATCTGTACAAATCTAGAACCTAAGTCAAGAACACTTGATGAAATTCTTCAAGACGATAAGGGTCAATTTCCTCAAACGGTTTATTTTGAAAATCTCTGAGAACGCATGTGATTCTTCCCTATTTCCTCGCAACTATACTCTGTTCACAAGTACAATGTCTGCCTACGAATCTCTAGGTTCTCACCAACTTAATTCATTTGCAGCACAGCTTGAGGAAAACCTTCAATCTTCATCAGAGTCCTCAAAAGTTCAAAAACCCTGAGTTCAAGAAAATGGTTGAAGGAAAGAGACCTCGAAAAGTAGGCATGAGAAAGGAAGAACAGATTGCTTTTGAGATCTCTGATGACTTGTATGCAGGGTACTGCACGCCTGACGAAAATGTTCCTGGCCCAGAAACTGACAAGCAGCGCAAGACTCATATGCAAAAGATAAAACACAGATGGGCGTATGAGTGGAGAGCTTACAGATATGTCACTCACAAGTACATGAAGGAATTCACCATTAAGCCTCCTTGCAAAAGACCACCGCTTGCTCCTAGTCAAAAGGCTGATCCCACAAGTGTCAGAAGGGGCGAAGAATTCCCCGAGGAATGGAGGAAATATTAGGACAAGTTGGACAAACAAGCCAAGAAGGTTGTTGAAGAATTCAACCGTGCCTTAAAGGCTTTAGCTGAAGCAAGTGGCAGTGGCAGTGCCAGCGCTCCAAAGAAGGCTATGCAAAAGAAGCCTACACACAAGCCAAAGCCATCTGATCCAATGCCCTCAGTGGCCAGGCCCAAAGCTTCAAAAGTTGCTGCTCCTAAGATTTCAAAATCTTCAGTGCCTCCTCCTGCTTCAAGTTCCTCAATGGTAGTAGCAAAAGCTTCAACACCGGTTGATGTCTACTACACAACCTTCTTCTTGTAGACGTTGTTGGGCCTGCAAGTGCGTAGGACAGTAGCAAATTTCCCTCAAGTGGATGACCTAAGGTTTATCAATCCGTAGGAGGCATAGGATAAAGATGGTCTCTCTCAAACAACCCTGCAACCAAATAAAAAAGAGTCTCTTGTGTCCCCAACACACCCAATACAATGGTAAATTGTATAGGTGCACTAGTTCGGCGAAGAGATGAAGATACAAGTGCAAAATAGATAGTAGATATAGGTTTTTGTACTCTGAAATAATAAAAACAGCAAGGTAGCGAGCGATAAAAGTGAGCGTAAATGGTATTGCAATGGTAGGAAACAAGGCCTAGGGTTCATACTTTCACTAGTGTAAGTTCTCTCAACAATAATAACATAGATATAACATACAACAAGCCCTCAACATGCAATAAAGAGTCACTCCAAAGACACTAGTAGCGGAGAACAAATGTAGAGATTATGGTTGGGTACGAAACCACCACAAAGCTATTCTTTCGGATCGATCTATAAAAGAGTTCGTACTAGAATAACACCTTAAAATACAAATCAACGAAAACCCTAATGTCACCTAGATACTCCATTGTCACCTCAAGTATCCGTGGGCATGATTATACGATATGCATCACACAATCTCATATTCATCCAACCAACATAAAAGTACTTCAAAGAGTGCCCCAAAGCTACTACCGGAGAGTCAAGAACGTGTGCCAACCCCTATGCATAGGTTCCCAAGTGTCACGAAACCCGCAAGTTGATCACCAAAACATACATCAAGTGGCACATGATATCCCATTGTCACCACAGATAATCACGGCAATACATACATCAAGTGTTCTCATAAAGACTCAATCCGATAAGATAACTTCAAAGGGGAAACTCAATTCATCACAAGAGAGTAGAGGGGGAGAAACATCATAAGATCCAACTACAATAGCAAAGCTCGGGATACGTCAAGATCGTGCCATAGAAGAACACAAGAGAGAACACGAGAGAGAGAGAGAGAGAGATCAAACACATAGCTATTGGTACATACCCTCAGCCCCGAGGGTGAACTACTCCCTCCTCGTCATGGATAGCGCCGGGATGATGAAGATGGCCTCTGGTGATGGGATCCCCCTCCGGCAGGGTGCCGGAACAGGGTCCCGATTGGTTTTTGGTGGCTACAGAGGCTTGCGGCAGCGGAACTCCCGATCTATTTTCTGTTTTGGAAGTTTTAGGATATGTAGGTATATATGGGTGCAGGGAGAACGTCGGTGGACCTCCGGGTTGCTCACGAGGTAGGGGGCGCGCCTAGGGGGGAGGGCGCGCCCCCCACCCTCGTGGGTAGCCCGGGACTCCCTTGGCGTGCACTCCAAGCCCATCAGGTTGGTTTCCTTCCAAAATTAACTTCTCCAGTTGATTTCGTTCCGTTTTGACTCCGTCTGATATTCCTTTTCCTCGAAACACTGAAATAGGCATAAAACAGCAAATCTGGGCTGGGCCTCCGGTTAATAGGTTAGTCCCAAAAATAATATAAAAGTGGATAATAAAGCCCAATATTGCCTAAAACAGTAGATAAAGTAGCATGGAGCAATCAAAAATTATAGATACGTTGGAGACGTATCAAGCATCTCCAAGCTTAATTCCTGCTCGTCCTCGAGTAGGTAAATGATAAGAAAGAATTTTTGATGCGGAGTGATATCTTAGCATAATTTCAATGTAAATCTTCTTAATTGTGATATGAATATTCAGATCCGAAAGATTCAAGACAAAAGTTCATATTGACACAAAAATAATAATACTTCAAGCATACTAATCAAAGCAATCATGTCTTCTCAAAATAGCATGGCTAAAGAAAGTTATCCCTACAAAATCATATAGTCTGGCTGTTGCTCTATCTTCATCACACAAAGTATTTAATCATGCACAAGCCCGATGACAAGCCAAGCAATTGTTTCATACTTCGATAATCTCAAACTCTTTCAACTTTCACGCAATACATGAGCGTGAGCCATGGACATAGCACTATATGTGGAATAGAAGGGTGGTTGTGGAGAAGACAAAAAGGAGAAGATAGTCTCACATCAACTAGGCGTATCAACGGGCTACGGAGATGCCCATTAATAGATATCAATGTGAGTGGGTAGGGATTGCCATGCAACGGATGCACTAGAGATATAAATATATGAAAGCTCAATAAAAGAAACTAAGTGGGGTTCATCCAACTGGCTTGCTCACGAAGACCTAGGGCACTTTTGAGGAAGCCCATCATTGGATTATACAAGCCAAGTTCTATAATGAAAAATTCCCACTAGTATATGAAGTGACAACACATGAGACTCTCTATCATGAAGATCATGGTGCTACTTTGAAGCACAAGTGTGGTAAAAGGATAGTAGCATTGTCCCTTCTCTCTTTTTCTCTCATTTTTTTTATTTGGGCCTTTTCTCTCTTTTTTATGGCCCCTTTTTTTATTTGGGCTTCTTTGGCCTCTTTTATTTTATTTCGTCCGGAGTCTCATCCCGACTTATGGGGGAATCATAGTCTCCATCATCCTTTCCTCACTTGGGACAATGCTCTAATAATGATGATCATCACACTTTTATTTTTCTTACAACTCAACAATTACAACTCGATACTTAGAACAAAGTATGACTCTATATGAACGCCTCCGGCGATGTACCGGGATATGCAATGAATCAAGAGCGACATGTATGAAAATTATGAAGGTGGCCTTGCCACAAATACAATGCCAACTACATGTTCATGCAAAAAGCAATATGACAATTATGGAGCGTGTCATAATAAACGGAATGGTGGAAAGTTGCATGGCAATATATCTCGGAATGGCTATGGAAATGCCATGATAGGTAGGTATGGTGGCTGTTTTGAGGAAGGTATATGGTGGGTGTATGATACCGGCGAAAAGTGCGCAGTATTGGAGAGGCTAGCAAGGGTGGAAAGATGGGAGTGCATATAATCCATGGACTCAACATTAATCATAAGAACTCATGCACTTGTTGCAAAAATTTAGAAGTCATCAAAAACCAAAGCACTACGCGCATGCTCCTAGGGGGATAGATTGGTAGGAAAAGACCATCACTCGTCCCCGCCCGCCACTCATAAGGAAGACAATCAATAAATAAAATTGTGCTCCAACTTCATCACAAAGCGGTTCACCATACGTGCATGCTACGGGAATCACAGACTTCAACACAAGCATTTTTTAAATTCATAATCACCCAACTAGCATTACTTTGATATTATCACCTCCATATCTCAAAACAATTATCAAGCATCAAACTTATCTTAGTATTCAACGCACTCAAAAGAAAGTTTCACATATCTTGAACACCAAGTATATTAACATTAAGCGAATTACCATGCTATTAACGACTCTCAAAATAATATAAGTGAAGCATGAGAGATCAATTTTCTTTAAAACAAATCCACCACCATGCTCTAAAAGATCTAAGTGAAGCACTAGAGCAAAAATTATCATGCTCAAAAAGATATAAGTGAAGCACTATGAGCAACCTATCAAATTCTAATTTATGTATGACTCTCTCTCATTAAAGAATTCAGATATTGGTACTTTATTCAAACAGCAAGCAAAGCTAAAGGAAACTACAATGCAAGGATAGCACAACTCATGTGAAGAAGCAAAAACTTAGGCTCAACCAATACTAACAGATAGTTGTTGAAGAAGAAAGGTGGGATGCCTACCGGGGCATCCCCAAGCTTAGATGCTTGAGACTTCTTGAAATATTATCTTGGGGTGCCTTGGGCATCCCCAAGCTTGAACTTTTGTGTCTCCTTAATTCCTCTCATATCATGGTCTCTCTTTTTATCAAAAGCTTCATTCACAACAAACTCAACAAGAACTCGTGAGATAGGTTAGTATAAACAACCTTATCATTTTCTACTGTAACAAATCACTAAAATTATTATTCAACATTGCATACTAAATGCCTCTGCATATTTAATACTCCTATCATCAAATAGAATCATTAAACAAGCAAACATATGCAAACAACGCAAACATAACAGCAATCTGCCAAAACAGTACAGTCGGTAAAGAATGCAAGAGTATCAATACTTCCCTAACTCCATACGAACTAAAATTCCCACTGAAATAAATTTATCAGAGCTCAATATGCAAAAAGATTCAACGTTATACCATGCTCTGACTTTTCTAGGGAATTTTTGCAACAGCGGTAAACTTTCTGTTTTCAAACAGCAACATGTATACTAGCAAAATAAGCATGCCAAAGGCTATCCTTGACTTTTTAATTGAAACTAAAGAGGCAAAACATTATCCTAACTAACAGCACGCAAAAACTAACAAAATAAAATGACGCTCCAAGCAAAACACATATCATGTGGTGAATAAAAATATAGCTCCAAGTAAAGTTACCGATGAACGAAGACGAAAGAGGGGATGCCTTCCGGGGCATCCCCAAGCTTAGGCTCTTGGTTGTCCTTGAATATTACCTTGGGGTGCCTTGGGCATCCCCAAGCTTAGGCTCTTTCCACTCCTTATTCGATAGTCCATCGAATCCTTACCCAAAACTTGAAAACTTCAACCACACAGAACTCAAAACAAAACTCGTAAGCTCCGTTAGTATAAGGAAGTAAAACTACCACTTAGGTACTGTAATGAACTCAATCTAAATTCATATTGGTGCAATATCTACTGTACTCCAACTTATCTATGGTTCATACCCTCCGATACTACTCATAGATTCATCAAAATAAGCAAACAACACATAGAAAACAGAATCTGTCAAAAACAGAACAGTCTGTAGTAATCTGTATCAAACGTATACTTCTGGAACCCCAAAAATTATGAAATAAATTTCTGGACCTGAGAAATTTGTCTATTAATCATCTGCAAAAAGAATCAACCTAAAAGCACTCTCCAGTAAAAAGATGGCAGATAATCTCGTGAGCGCTAAAGTTTCTGTTTTTCACAGCAAGATCATATAAACTTCACTCAAGTCTTCCCAAAGGTTCTACTTGGCACTTTATTGAAACAAAAGCTATAAAACATGATTACTACAGTAGTATAATCATGTGTACACACAAAAACAGTAAGGATAAATATTGGGTTGCCTCCCAACAAGCGTTTTTCTTTAATGCCTTTTAGCTAGGCATGATGATGATAATGATGCTCACATAAAAGGTAGGAATTGAAACATAACGGGAGCATCATGAAGCATATGACTAGCACATTTAAGTCTAACCCACTTCCTATGCATAGGGATTTTGTGAGCAATCAACTTATGGGAACAATAATCAACTAGCATAGGATGGCACTACAAGCATAGCTTCAAGAATTTAAGCACATAGAGAGGAAACTTGACATTATTGCAATTCCTACAAGCATATGTTCCTCCCTCATAATAATTTTCAGTAGCATCATGAATGAATTCAACAATATAACCAGCACCTAAAGCATTCTTTTCATGATCTACAAGCATAGAAAATTTTCTACTCTCCACATAAGCAAACTTCTTCTTTATAGCATACGTATCATCACAATAATCATCATAAATAGGAGGCATGCTTTCATCATAGTAAATTTGCTCATCAAAGCTTGGGGGACAAAAAATATCATCTCCATCAAACATAGCTTCCCCAAGCTTGTGGCTTTGCATATCATTAGCATCATGGATATTCAAAGAATTCATACTAACAACATTGCAATCATGCTCATCATATAAAAACGTTCTATAGATTTCTTCTTCTAGCACTTGAGCACAATTATCCTTTCCATCATACTCACGAAAGATATTAAAAAGGTGAAGCGTATGAGACAAACTAAACTCCATTTTTTTGTAGTTTTCTTTTATAAACTAGACTAGTGCTAAAACAAGAAACAAAAAGATTCGATTGCAAGATCTAAAGATATACCTTCATGCACTCACCTCCCCGGCAATGGCGCGAGAAAAGAGCTTGATGTCTACTACACAACCTTCTTCTTGTAGACGTTGTTGGGCCTGCAAGTGCACAGGTTTGTAGGCAGTAGCAAATTTCCCTCAAGTGGATGACCTAAGGTTTATCAATCCGTAGGAGGCGTAGGATGAAGATGGTCTCTCTCAAACAACCCTACAACCAAATAAAAAAGAGTCTCTTGTGTCCCCAACACACCCAGTACAATGGTAAATTGTATAGGTGCACTAGTTCGGCGAAGAGATGAAGATACAAGTGCAAAATAGATAGTAGATATAGGTTTTTGTACTCTGAAATAATAAAAACAGCAAGGTAGCGAGCGATAAAAGTGAGTGTAAATGGTATTGCAATGGTAGGAAACAAGGCCTAGGGTTCATACTTTCACTAGTTTAAGTTCTCTCAACAATAATAACATAGATATAACATACGACAAGCCCTCAACATGCAATAAAGAGTCACTCCAAAGACACTAATAGCGGAGAACAAATGTAGAGATTATGATTGGGTACGAAACCACCACAAAGCTATTCTTTCGGATCGATCTATAAAAGAGTTCATACTAGAATAACACCTTAAAATACAAATCAACGAAAACCCTAATGTCACCTAGATACTCCATTGTCACCTCAAGTATCCGTGGTCATGATTATACGATATGCATCACACAATCTCATATTCATCCAACCAACATAAAAGTACTTCAAAGAGTGCCCCAAAGCTACTACCGGAGAGTCAAGAACGTGTGCCAACTCCTATGCATAGGTTCCCAAGTGTCACGAAACCCGCAAGTTGATCACCAAAACATACATCAAGTGGCACATGATATCCCATTGTCACCACAGATAATCACGGCAATACATACATCAAGTGTTCTCATAAAGACTCAATCCGATAAGATAACTTCAAAGGGGAAACTCAATTCATCACAAGAGAGTAGAGGGGGAGAAACATCATAAGATCCAACTACAATAGCAAAGCTCGGGATACGTCAAGATCGTGCCATAGAAGAACACAAGAGAGAACACGAGAGAGAGAGAGAGATCAAACACATAGCTATTGGTACATACCCTCAGCCCCGAGGGTGAACTACTCCCTCCTCGTCATGGATAGCACCGGGATGATGAAGATGGCCTCTGGTGATGGGATCCCCCTCCGGCAGGGTGCCGGAACAGGGTCCTGATTGGTTTTTGGTGGCTACAGAGGCTTGCGGCGGCGGAACTCCCGATCTATTTTCTGTTTTGGAAGTTTTAGGGTACGTAGGTATATATGGGTGCAGGGAGAACGTCGGTGGACCTCCGGGTTGCTCACGAGGTAGGGGGGCGCGCCTAGGGGGAGGGCGCGCCCCCCACCCTCGTGGGTAGCCCGGGACTCCCTTGGCGTGCACTCCAAGCCCATCAGGTTGGTTTCCTTCCAAAATTAACTTCTCCAGTTGATTTCGTTCCGTTTTGACTCCGTCTGATATTCCTTTTCCTCGAAACACTGAAATAGGCATAAAACAGCAAATCTGGGCTAGGCCTCCGGTTAATAGGTTAGTCCCAAAAATAATATAAAAGTGGATAATAAAGCCCAATATTTCCTAAAACAGTAGATAAAGTATCATGGAGCAATCAAAAATTATAGATACGTTGGAGATGTTTCACCGGTCATGCTCGCATCTTGCCAGCGCACCAAGGGCTTTCAAATAGCCTCAATTGCTGCATCAAGTGCCTTAGCTAGTCGGCAACCAACTTCTTCAATACCCAAGCTAAAGCAAAAAGCTATTGCTGGCCATGGAACTAGGCCAAGTCCCAAGAGCAAGGTTGTAGTGCCTCAGGTTGATGAACATGGGCTCGCACATGAAGATGAGCTCGCCGAATTCCTCAAAAGAAAGCAAGAGAAAGCTGCAATTGCAAAGAACTCTTATGTTCCATTGTTGCTGGACCCTAAGAAATTGCTTGATTTCATTGACATCTGGTGCACAAACCCAAAACGCCTCTTGACGATCTCAATTTACCACCTGGTCTAGGCCATATGATTTCTTCATTCATCTTGAATGAGAAGTACAAGATTGCACACGCTAAACTAGTGCATAAACAAAAGGTGCAAAAGGCAAAGGAACTGAGGAAGAAAATGTTGTCTGTATCTCCTCAACGTCTTGTGACATTACAATCTGAATTCATCAGCTGTCTGAAGAATATGAGAGACAAGCCAATCCTTGCTATGGTGTGAAAGAACGATTCCTCACTGCCTCAACCAAGGTGGTTGAAGACCAAACAAGAGAGAAGCCGCCAAGTTTGGCATAGTACCAGCTTCATGTTCCTCAACTCCACCTCAAAACCACACAGGCCAGTGAAACTTTCATCTCCTCTATAGACTGTCAGGGCAACCGAAGATGTTGCGCCTGAAGAAATTCCTAGGAAGACTGCAAGTGTTGTGCCTAAAGAACCCACTAGGGTGACTTCATCAATCATGCCTGATGAAACTGCTCCAACCAGTTCCTCGGTAGCAGATTCAACAACGACTTCATCTTTGAAGCTTATTACTCTTCCTTCTGGATCAGAAGCGAAGAAGACAAAGGCTGCTGAGAGAGAAGCAAAGAAGAGAAAGGCATCAGCTCCACCTATGCCTGAATCCCTAAAGAAATTGAAGACGACAACATTGTCTTCAATTGTCATTCCTATTGCCGCAATACTAGTCTCATCAGCACCCCCTACTAGCAATCTTGAGAATCTTCAAATGGTTCCATATGGGGTGGATTATGAAATCTCTCAGGCTGATGATGAAGAAGATAGCCATTCTGTTGCTTCCACAGAGCGAATGGATGAACAAATTGAGGTTGATGCTAATGTATCAATGCCTCAAGATACTACTCATAGTCCTCAGCAAACTCCACTGATTGAAGAAAATGAGGAGGAAGTGGATATTGATGGCGAGACTACTCCACCAATTCATGACGAATTTTGGGAAGCAGCTCACCCAAATTTGCCTCTCACCACTCCCCTCACAAGAGTGCCTCAGTCACCTCAGCGCACTAAAGAAATTCCTACTGGCTCTGAAGAACAACAACCATTTCTCAACAACATTACTGAAGAAATTCCAGATGCAACAGCTGATGAAATTGCTCATAATGACTCTAATGTTGGATGTCATCAATGCATCTCCTCCTCGCGCCGATTCAATTCCCTCAGGAGATACAAATACAGTTCCAACTGCCACAGCGAAAGAAGTTGCTCGTGCCCTTGTCGTCACAGATCCTAATGATTCGACTAGGTCCCCATGACCAGTGCTTGATGTCAGAACCAAACGGCAAAATGTTCTACCAGTCCCCGTGATGCCAAAGATAGGCAAAGGCCTCAAGCGACTTAATTTTGATAGTGCCAAACTCTTCTAAGAGAAGAATTTCTTCATTGGTGAGTCACCCTATAACTCTGCCAAACTCAGGCGTTTGAGGTTCAGGACAACAACACATATGAATTTCTATGCCTCACAGTTATTTGACAAGAATAAAGTATTCCCGCATCGCCGTATTCCTCATGTGGATATGGAGTCAATACCATGCTTTCGGCCAGTCTTGGTTGTTCTTCATGATGCCGGTCTACTGAATTTCTGCACTGACGTCTCTGATTGGAATGAAGAACTCATTCTTCAATTTTATGCAACTGTACACTTCTCAGGCAATACTAACGACACTGCAACTTGGGCTCTGGACTGGATGAGTGAAGACACTCACTACAAAGCTGAATTGCTTCATGCTCTTCCAGTGGATCCACCCCAAGAAGGAGCAAAGAAAATTTATGAAGAACCTGAGCTTCCTAATCATCTGATGCAATTGATGATGAAGCCTATGGCTGAAGAAAATGCTCCAAGGACAACCTTCCTAGTGAAAGATTTCCTATATGTTCCGAAGACTGTCTATCGCATTCTGGCAACGACCCTCAATCCGATCAAAGGCCACAATTCAAACACGAGAAGTTTTGGGAGTTATGAAGAACCTGTTGCTTCATATCATCCATGTAACTCCTAGCGATATTCATGATTTTTCCTGAGGACTTGATACGTCTCCAACGTATCTATAATTTTTTATTGTTCCATGCTATTATATTATCCTTCTTGGATGTTTCATATGCATTAATATGCTATTTTATATCATTTTCTGGGACTAACCTATTAACCTAGTGCCCAGTGTCAGTTGTTGTTTTTTCCTTATTTTTGTCTTTTACAGAAAATCAATACCAAATGGAGTCCAAACGGAACGAAACTTTTTGAGGATTTTTCTTGGACCACAAGACAACCACGAAGCTTTGGGAGGAGGCCAGAGGAGCCACGAGAAGGCCACAAGCCCAAGAGGCACGCCCCCGAGGCTTGTGGGCCCCTCGGGACTCCCCTAACCCTAATCTCAGCTCCATAAATACCCAAATATTCCCCGTACACCAGAGGGCACACCAAAATACCTTTTCACCGTCGCAAGCTTCTGTTCTCGTGAGATCCCATCTTGGGGCCTTTTCTGGCGCTTTGCCGGAGGGGGGGGGGGTCGATCATGGAGGGCCTCTACACCAACCTTGCTTCCCTTCTGATGATGTGTGAGTAGTTTACCACGGACCTACGGGTCCATAGCTAGCAGCTAGATGGCTTCTTCTCTCTCTTTGATCTTCAATACAATGTTCTCCTGAATGTTCTTGGAGATCTATTCAATGCAATCTTCTTTTGCGGTGTGTTTGGTGAGATCCGATGAATTGTGGGTTTATGATCGGATTATCAATGAATATTATTTGAGTCTTCTCTGAACTCTTTTATGCACCATTAAGATAGCTTTGTATTTCTCTCTAATCTATTGATCTTTCTTGCAATGGGAGAGGTTCTTTGTGATGGGTTCAATCACGCGGTGTCCTCACCCAGTGGCAGTAGGTGTAGCGAGGCATGTATTTCTATTGTTGTCCTTAAGGATAAAAGGATTGGGGTTTTACCATATTATTGGATCTATCGCTCTACATCATGTCATCTTGCTTAAGGCATTACTGTGTTCTTATGAACTTAATACTCTAGATGCAGGCAGGAGTCGGTCGATGTGTGGAGTAATAGTAGTGGTTGCAAGCAGGAGTCAGTCTACTTGTCACGGACGTGATGCCTATATTCATGATCATTGCCTTAGATATCATCATAACTATGCGCTTTTCTACCAATTGCTCATCGGTAATTTATTTACCCACCATTTTGTTTCTTCAAGAGAGAAGCTTCTAGTGAAACCTATGTTCCCCAGGTCTATTTTCCATCATATATTTTCAGATCTATAAAACCAAAAAACCAAAAATAAATTGCTGCAATTTAATTATATTTACTTTATTTTGCCTTTTAATTATCTTTTATACCTATTTCTATTAGATCTCCCTCTTGCAAGTGACTGTGAAGGGATTGACAACCCCTTTTTCGTGTTGTGTGCTAGTGTTTGTTATTTTGTGTAGGTGCATCTATTGGGGACCTGCTTGTGCCTCCTACTGGATTGATACCTTGGTTCTTAACTGAGGGAAATACTTATCTCTGCGTAGTTGCATCACCGTTTCCTCTTTAAGGAAAAAATACACAAGATCAAGAAGTAGCACGAAGAATTTCTAGCGCCATTGCCGGGGAGGTTCTACATAAAACCTACCAAGTACCTATCATAAACTCTCATCTCTTGCACTTACATTATTTGCCATTTTCCTCTCGTTTTCCTCCCCCCCCCCCCATGTAAAACGTTTCCAGAAAAACACAAAATATTTGCCTTTTTATTAGCCTTCTTCCATTTGTCTTTTCATTTGCTTTTTGTTCGCTTGTGAGCTAGTTTGTTTGCTTGCCCTTATGGCTCAACCCAAGAGCCTTGATCATTACTATAGAAAGTTGGAGGAGATTGAAAACAATACAAAATTATTATATCCCTACAATTTGAGCATAATAGTTTCTTTAGGAACAAACTTAAAGAACAAAAAACTATGATGGAATATATCAATAAAGAGCTTGATGATGTTACTAAGGAAATATATGGTCTTAAATCTCAATTTGCTCATATCAAAAATTTAGTAGGCCAAATTTCCGACAAGAAAACTACTTTAGTAAATAAGATGGCTGCTAAACCGGAGTCTATAAATAATGATGGAGATCTTAAAGTGATTGGTGTGACTCCTATTGAATCTTTGTTTGCTAATATAAAACTTGATAAATATGCGACTGGAGATGAGTCAACTTTAGCTAGAAGGCATCCCAATAATTTGGAGGGTGAATATCTTAATGAAACAATTGACAAAAGTGGGATTGCGAGGTCAAAACTTGAAGTGGTGATGAACCCACTCTTTTGGATCTCAAGGACTTTAATTATGATAATTGTTCTTTGATAGATTGCATTTCCTTGTTGCAATACATTCTTAATTCACCTCATGCTTATAGTCAAAATAAGGCTTTTACTGAACATACTGTTGATGCTATGATGAAATCACTTGAAGAAAAACTTGAGTTGGAAGTTTCAATCCTTAGAAAGCTTTATGATGAATGGGAACCTACTATTAAGATTAAAATTAAAGATTATTAGTGTAATGCTTTGTGTGATTTGGGTGCTAGCATTTCCACTATTCCAAAAACTCTTTGTGATGTGCTTGGTTTCCATAAATTTGATGATTGTTCTTTAAATTTGTATCTAGCGGATTCCACTATTAAGAAACCTATGGGAAGGATTAATGATGTTCTTATTATTGCAAATAGGAATTATGTGCCCATAGATTTTATTGTTATTGATATAGATTGCAATCCTATGTGCCCTATTATTCTTGGTAGACCTTTCCTTAGAATGATTGGTGCAGTTATTGATATGAAAGAAGGAAACATTAGATTTCAATTTCCATTAAGGAAGGGCATGGAACACTTTGCAAGAAAGAAAATTAAGTTTCCATATGAATCTATTATGAGGGCTACATATGGATTAAATACCAAGGATGACAATACCTAGATCTATGTCGTATGCCTAGCTAGGGTCGTTAAAAAATAGCACTTGTTGGGAGGCAACACAATTTTATTTTGTGTTTTTTTGTTTTTGCTTCAGTTTTTCAATAAATACACAATATTACTTCTGTAGTAATTGTGTTTTAGTGTTTTAATTAGTGTTTGAGCCAAGTAAGACCTTTGGGATGATCTATGGTGATAGTTGATTTGATCTTGCTGAAAAATAGAAACTTTTGCGCTCATTGCCAGAATTTTAAAAATCACAGAAGCATGCTTTTGATCTGAAACTTTTACACAATATTTATATACAAATAGCCTAAGTTTTCCTATTTTTCAGAACTTTTGGAGTTACATAAGTATGAATAGTTTCCAGATTATTATAGGTTGTTCTATTTTTGACAGATTATGTTTTCTTTGTGTTGTTTGCTTACTTTGATGAATCTATGGGTAGTATCGGGGGGTATGAACCATGGATAAGTTAGAATACAATAGATATAACACCAATATAAAATTGGAATGAGTTTATAACAGTACCTAAGTGGTGACTTGCTTTTATTATACTAACGGATCTTACGAGTTTTCTGTTGTGAAGTTTTCAAGTTTTGGGTAAAGTTTTGATGGACCACGGAATAAGGAGTGGCAAGAGACTAAGCTTGGGGATGCCCAAGGAACCCCAAGGTAATATTCAAGTACAACAAAGTATTTATGCTTGGGGATGCCCCAAATGGCATCCCCTTTTTCGTCTTCAATCCATCGGTAAAATTACTTGAGGTTATATTTTCATGCCCCGGATATGTGTTTTGCTTGGATCGTCTTGTATTATATGATTCTTTGCTTTTTAGTTTGCCAAAATCATCCTTGCTGTACACACCTTTTGAGAGGGACACACATTAATCATGAATTTATTAGAATACTCTATGTCCTTCACATATATCTTTTGAGCTAGGTAGTTGCTCTAGTGCTTCACTTATATATTTTTAGAGCACGATGGTGGTTTTATTTTGAAGAAATTGATGAACTCTCATGCTTCACTTATATTATTTTGAGAGTCTTAAAAATAGTATGGCAATTTTCTTAGGTTATGAATTTGGTCCTAATATGATGGGTATTCAAGAGGGGTCCTATCATAAACTCTCATCTCTTGCACTTACATTATTTTCCATTTGCCTCTCGTTTTCCTCTCCCCACTTCTAAAACATTTTCCGAAAAACACAAAAATATTTGCCTTTTTATTCACCTTCTTTTCGCATGTATTTTCGTTTGTTTTTTGTTTGCTTGTGTGCTAGATTTCTTACTTTCCTTCATGTCTCAACCCAAGAGTCTTGATCTTTACTATAGGAAGTTGGAGGAAATCAAAAACATTACAAAAAGCTTCATGTCCTTATAATTTGAGCATAATAGTTTCTTCAGGAATGAACTTAAGGGACAACATACTATGATTGAGTATATTAATAAAGAGCTTGATGATGTTAATTAGGAAGTTACTGGTCTTAAATCTCAATTTGTTCATATTGAAAATTTAGTGGGCCAAATTTTCGACAAGCAAACTACGTTAATAAATAAGATGGCCGCTAAACTGGAGTCTTTGAATAATGATGAAGATCATAAAGTGATTGGTGTGACTCCTATTGAATATTTGTTTGCTAATATGAAAACTGATAAATAAGGGACTGGAGATGAGTCAACTTTAGCTAGAAGGCGTCCCAATAATTTGGAGGGTGAAGATCTTAATGAAAAATTGGTGTGGTCAAAACTTTAAGTAGTGATGAACCCACTCTTTTGGATTTCAAGGAATTTAATTATGATAATTGTTCTTTGATTAATTGTATTTCCTTGTTGCAATCCATGCTTAATTCACCTCATGCTTATAATTAAAATAAAGCTTTTACTAAACATATCATTGATGCTACGATGAAATCGTTTGAAGAAAAACTTGAGTTGGAAGTTTCAATCCCTAGAAAGCTTTATGATGAATGGGAATCTACTATTAAGATTAAAATTAAACATTATGAATGTAATGCTTTGTGTGATTTGGGTGCTAGCATTTCCACTGTTCCAAAAACTCTATGTGATGTGCTAGGTTTCCATAAACTTGATGATTGTTCTTTAAATTTGCGCTTAAAGGATTCCACTATTAAAAACACCTATGGGAAGGATTAAAAATGTTCTTATTGTTGCAAATAGGAATTATGTGCCCTTATATTTTATTGTGCTTGATATAGATTGCAATCCTACATGCCCTATTATTCTCTGTAGACCTTTCCTTAGAACGATTGGTGCAATTATAGATACGAAATAAGGAAACACTAGATTTCAATTTCCGTTAAGGAAGGGCATGGAAAATTTTACAAGAAATAAAATTAGGTTACCATATGAATCTATTATGAGGGCCACTTATGGATTAAATACAAAAGATGACAATACCTAGATCTAAGCAATGTGCCTAGATAGGGGCGTTAAACAATAGCGCTTGTTAGGAGGCAACCCAAATTTATTTTGTGTTTTTTTATTTTGCTTATGTTGTTGAAAAAATATGCAATATTACTTCTGTAATAATTGTGTTTTAGTGTTTTAATTAGTGTTTCAGCCAAGTAAGACCTTTGGGATGATCTATGGTGATAGTTGCTTTGATCTTGCTGAAAAATAGAAACTTTTGTGCTCGTTGCTGGAATTTAAAAAAAATCACAGAAATGTGCTTTTGATCTGAATATTTTACACAAGATTGATATAAAAATTTCCACAGTTGTCCTAATTTTTCAGAATTTGTGGAGCTGCAGAAGATTAGTCAAAGTCCGGATTACTACAGATTGTTCTGTTTTTGACAGATTCTGTTTTCATCGTGTTGTTTGCTTATTTTGGTGAATCTATGGGTAGTATCGGGGGGTATGAACAATGGAGAAGTTAGAATACAGTAGGTATAACACCAATATAAAATTGGAATGAGTTTACAACTCGACCTAAATGTGGTTATTTGCTTTGTTTCACTAACGGATCTCACGAGTTTTCTGTTGAGTTTTGTGTTGTGAAGATTGTAAGTTTTGAGTAAAATTGTGCTGGACTACGGAATAAGGAGTGGCAAGAGCCTAAGCTTGGGGATGAACAAGTCACCCCAAGGTAATATTCAAGGAAAACCGAGCATCTAAGCTTGGGGATGCTCTGGATGGCATCCCCTCTGTTGTCTTCAATCCATCGGTAAAATTACTTGAGGCTATATTTTTATTCACCACATCATATGTGTTTCCTTGGAGTGTCTTGTATTATACGAGTCTTTTCTTTTAGTTTTCCACAATCATCCTTGATGTACACACCTTTTGAGAGGGACAAACATTAATCATGAATTTATTAGAATACTCTATGTGCTTCACTTATATCTTTTGAACTAAGTAGTTTCTCTAGTGCTTGACTTATATCTCTTTAGAGCACGACGGTGGTTTTATTTTGAAGAAATTGATGAACTCTCATGCTTCACTTATATTATTTTTAGAGTCTTAAAATAGAATGGTTATTTTCTTAGGTTATGAATTTGGTCCTAATATGATGGGTATTCAAGAGTGGTATAATAAAAAGTTTTCATGTAGATCATTGAATATATGAGAAGTTTGATTCCTTGCAATTATTTTGAGATATAAAAATGGTGATATTAGAGTCATGCTAGCTGGTAATTTTTGGTTAATAGAAATACTTGTGTTAAGGTTTGGGATTCCCGAAGCATGCATGTATGTTCTTTCGTTATGTGATGAAGTTGGAGCATGATTTATTTTTTATTGTCTTCCTTATGAGTGGCAGTCGGGGACGAGTGATGGTCTTTTCCTACCAACCTATCCCCTTAGGAGCATGCGTATTAACACTTTGTTTTGAGGGCTAATAATTTTTTGCAATAAGTATGTGAGTTCTTCATGACTAATCTTGAGTCCATGGATTATACGCCTTCTCACCCTTCCACCTTTTCTAGCCTTCTAGTACCGCGCAACTTTCGCTGGTGCATTAAACCACCTTATACCTTTCCTCAAAACAGCCACCATACCTACCTATTATGGCATTTCCATAGTCATTCCGAGATATATTGCCATGCAACTTCCACTGTTCCGTCTGTTATGACACATACCATCATTGTCATATTGCTTTGCATGATCATATAATTGGCATAGTATTTGTGGCTTGGCCGCCGTTCATATTTTTTATACATGTCACACTAGATCATTGCACATCCCGGTACACCACTGGAGGCATTCATATAGAATCATATTTTTGTTCTAGTATCGAGTCGCAATTCTTTAGTTGTAAGTAAATAAAAGTGTGATGATCATCATTATTAGAGCATTGTCCCATGTGAGGAAAGGATGATGGAGGCTATGATTCCCCCACAAGTCGGGATGAGAATCCGTACAAAAAAAGAGAGGCCAAAGAGCCCAAAAAGAAAAGAAAAAAAGAAAAATAAGAGAAAAAGAGAGAAGGGACAATGTTACTATCCTTTTTCCACACTTGTGCCTCAAAATAGCACTATGTTCTCCATGATAGAGAGTCTCCTATGTTGTCACTTTCATATATTCCGATGATGAGCTTCCTCAAATTGCCCTAGGTCTTCGTGCACAAGCAAGTTGGATGCACACCCACTTAGTTTTCTTTTGAGCTTTCATACACTTATAGCTCTAGTTCATCAGTTGCATAGCAATCCATTCTGGCTTGCACCAATATCAATTGATGGGCATATCCATAGCCTATTAATTTGCCTAGTTGGTGTGAGAATTTCTTTCTCCTTTTTGTCTACTACCACCTTCTATTCCACCCATAGTGCTATATCCATGGCTCACGCTCATGTATTGCGTGAAAGTTGAAAAAGCTTTAGAACGTCAAAAGTATGAAACAATATCTTGGCTTGTCATCGGGGTTGTGCATGATGAATACTTTGTGTGATGAACATAGGGCATGACAAGACTATATGATTTTTAGGGATAACTTTCTTTAGCCATGATATTTTGATAAGCCATGATTACTTTGTTAGTATGCTTGAAGTATTATTGTTCTTATGTCAATATTAAACTTTTGTTTTGAATATTATGGATCTGAATATTCATGCCATAATAAGAGAGATTACTTGATAAACATGTTAGGTGGCATTCCACATCAAAATTCTGTTTTTATCATTTACCTACTCAAGGACGAGCGGGAATTAATCTTGGGGATGCTTGATACGTCTCCAATGTATCTATAATTTTTATTGTTCCATGCTATTATATTATCCTTCTTAGATGTTTTATATGCATTAATATGCTATTTTATATCCTTTTTTGGGACTAACCTATTAACCTAGTGCCCAGTGTCAGTTGTTGTTTTTCCTTGTTTTTGTCTTTTATAGAAAAATCAATACCAATCGGAGTCCAAACAGAAAGAAACTTTTTGAGGTTTTTTCTTGGACCAAAAGACACGAGGCCAGAGGAGCCACGAGAAGGCCACAAGCCCTAGAGGCGCACCTCAGGGGGGCGCCCCTGGCTTGTGGGCCCCTCAGAACTCCCCTAACCCTAATCTTAGCTCCATAAATACCCAAATATTCCCTATACACCAGAGGGCACACCAAAAATACTTTTTCACCGCTGCAAGGTTCTATTCTCGTGACATCCCATCTTGGGGCCTTTTCTAGCACTCTGCCGAAGGGGGATTCGATCATGAAGGGCCTATACCCCAACCTTGCTGCCCTTCTGATGATGTGTGTGTAGTTTACCACAGACCTACATGTCCATAGCTAGTAGCTAGATGGCTTCTTCTCTCTCTTTGATCTTCAATACAATGTTCTCCATGATGTTCTTGGAGATCTATTCGATGTAATCTTTTTTTGTGGTGTGTTTGTTGAGATCTGATGAATTGTGGGTTTTTGCTCAGATTATCTATGAATATTATTTGAGTCTTCTCTGAACTCTTCTATGCATGATTAAGATAACTTTGTATTTCTGTCCGACCTAATGATTTGGTTTGGCCAACTAGATTGGTCTTTCTTGCAATGGGAGAGGTGCTTTGTGATGGTTTCAATCTTGCAGTGTCCTCACCCAGTGACAGTAGGGGTAGCGAGGCACGTATTTGTATTGTTGCCATTAAGGATAAAAAGATGGTTTTTTTACCATATTGTTTGGATCTATCCCTCTACATCATGTCATCTTGCTTAAGGCGTTACTCCGTTCTTGTTAACTCAATAAACTAGATGCTTGCTGGATAGCGGTCGATGTGTGGAGTAATAGTAGTAGATGTAGGCAGGAGTCGGTCTACTTGTCACAGATGTGATGCCTATATTCACGATCATTGCCTTAGATATCATCATAACTATGCACTTTTCTATCAATTGCTCAACAGTAATTCGTTTACCCACCGTATGTTTTCCTCAAGAGAGAATCCTCTAGTGAAACCTATGGCCCTTGGGTCTATTTTCTATCATATTATTTTCAGACCTATAAAACCAAAAACCGAAAAATACCTTGCTGCAATTTATTTATATTTACTTTATTTTACACTTTTACTTATATTTTATACCTATCTTTATCAGATCTCACTCTTGCTAGTGACCGTGAAGGGATTGACAACCCCTTTTTCGCGTTGTGTGCACTGATACGTCCATTTTGCATCATGCTTTTATATCAATATTTATTGCATTATGGGCTGTTATTACACATTATGTCTCAATACTTATGACTATTCTCTCTTATTTTACAAGGTTTACCATGAAGAGGGGGAATGCCGGCAACTGGAATTCTGGCTAGAAAAGGAGCAAACGTTGGAAACCTATTCTGCACAACTCCAAAAGTCCTGAAACTTCATGAAACAACTTTTTGGATTTAATAAGAATTTATGAGCGAAAGAAATAGGCAAGGGGGCCCACACCCTGTCCAAGAGACAGGAGGGCGCCCCCACCCCCTGTAGGGCGCGGCCCCCTATCTCCTGGGCCCCCTGGTGGGCCTCCGGCGTCCATCTTCCGCTATATCATCACTTTTACCCTAGAAAAAATCGTGGGCAAGCTTACGGGATGAAACTCTGCCGCCACGAGGCGGAACCTTGGCGGAATCAATCTAGGGCTCTGGCAGAGCTGTTGTGCCGGGGACACTTCCCTCCGGGAGGGGGAAATCATCACCAACATCATCACCAACGATCCTCTCATCGGGAGGGGGTCAATCTCCATCAACATCTTCACCAGAACCATCTCCTCTCAAAACCCAAGTTCATCTCTTGTATCCAATCTTGTATCAAAACCACAAATTGGTACCTGTGGGTTGCTAATAGTGTTGATTACTCTTTGTAGTTGATGCTAATTGGTTTACTTGGTGGAAGATCATATGTTCAGATCCTTTATGCATATTATTACTCCTCTGATTATGAACATGAATATGCTTTGTGAGTAGTTACGTTTGTTCCTGAGGACATGGGTGAAGTCTTGCTATTAGTAGTCATGTGAATTTGGTATTCGTTCGATATTTTGATGAGATGTATGTTGTCTTTCCTCTAGTGGTGTTATGTGAACGTCGACTACATGACACTTCACCATTATTTGGGCCTAGAGGAAGGCATAGGGAATTAATAAGTAGATGATGGGTTGCTAGAGTGACAGAAGCTTAAACCCTAGTTTATGCGTTGCTTCGTTAGGGGTTGATATGGACCCATATGTTTAATGATGTGGTTAGGTTTACCTTAATACTCCTTTTTGTAGTTGCGGATGCTTGCAATAGGGGTTAATCATAAGTGGGATGCTTGTCCATGTTAGGGCAGTACCCAAGTGCCGGTCCACCCACATATCAAATTATCAAAGTATCGAACGCGAATCTTATAAACGTGATGAAAACTAGCTTGACCATAATTCCCAATGTGTCCTCGGGAGCTCCTTCTTCATTATTAGAATTTGTCCAGGCTTATCCTTTGCTACATAAAGGATTGGGCCACCTTGCTGCACTTTATTTACTTTATTTACTTTTTGCTTGTTACTATTTATCTTATCACAAAACTATCTATCACCTACTATTTCAGTGCTTGCAGAGAAAACCTTACTGAAAACCGCTTATCATTTCCTTCTGCTCCTTGTTGGGTTCGACACTCTTACTTATTGGAAGGACTACGATAGATCCCCTATACTTGTGGGTCATCAAGACTCTTTTCTGGCGCCGTTGCCGGGGAGTGTAGCGCTTTTGGTGAGTGGAACTTGGTAAGGAAAACATTTATATAGTGTGCTGAAATTTTTTGTTACTTGTCACTATGGAAACTAATCCTTTGAGGGGCTTTTTTGGGGTATCTTCAATACCCAAAAGACACGAGGCCAGAGGAGCCACGAGAAGGCCACAAGCCCTAGAGGCGCACCTCAGGGGGGCGCCCCTGGCTTGTGGGCCCCTCAGAACTCCCCTAACCCTAATCTTAGCTCCATAAATACCCAAATATTCCCTATACACCAGAGGGCACACCAAAAATACTTTTTCACCGCTGCAAGGTTCTATTCTCGTGACATCCCATCTTGGGGCCTTTTCTAGCACTCTGCCGAAGGGGGATTCGATCATGAAGGGCCTATACCCCAACCTTGCTGCCCTTCTGATGATGTGTGTGTAGTTTACCACAGACCTACATGTCCATAGCTAGTAGCTAGATGGCTTCTTCTCTCTCTTTGATCTTCAATACAATGTTCTCCATGATGTTCTTGGAGATCTATTCGATGTAATCTTTTTTTGTGGTGTGTTTGTTGAGATCTGATGAATTGTGGGTTTTTGCTCAGATTATCTATGAATATTATTTGAGTCTTCTCTGAACTCTTCTATGCATGATTAAGATAACTTTGTATTTCTGTCCGACCTAATGATTTGGTTTGGCCAACTAGATTGGTCTTTCTTGCAATGGGAGAGGTGCTTTGTGATGGTTTCAATCTTGCAGTGTCCTCACCCAGTGACAGTAGGGGTAGCGAGGCACGTATTTGTATTGTTGCCATTAAGGATAAAAAGATGGTTTTTTTACCATATTGTTTGGATCTATCCCTCTACATCATGTCATCTTGCTTAAGGCGTTACTCCGTTCTTGTTAACTCAATAAACTAGATGCTTGCTGGATAGCGGTCGATGTGTGGAGTAATAGTAGTAGATGTAGGCAGGAGTCGGTCTACTTGTCACAGATGTGATGCCTATATTCACGATCATTGCCTTAGATATCATCATAACTATGCACTTTTCTATCAATTGCTCAACAGTAATTCGTTTACCCACCGTATGTTTTCCTCAAGAGAGAATCCTCTAGTGAAACCTATGGCCCTTGGGTCTATTTTCTATCATATTATTTTCAGACCTATAAAACCAAAAACCGAAAAATACCTTGCTGCAATTTATTTATATTTACTTTATTTTACACTTTTACTTATATTTTATACCTATCTTTATCAGATCTCACTCTTGCTAGTGACCGTGAAGGGATTGACAACCCCTTTTTCGCGTTGTGTGCACTGATACGTCCATTTTGCATCATGCTTTTATATCAATATTTATTGCATTATGGGCTGTTATTACACATTATGTCTCAATACTTATGACTATTCTCTCTTATTTTACAAGGTTTACCATGAAGAGGGGGAATGCCGGCAACTGGAATTCTGGCTAGAAAAGGAGCAAACGTTGGAAACCTATTCTGCACAACTCCAAAAGTCCTGAAACTTCATGAAACAACTTTTTGGATTTAATAAGAATTTATGAGCGAAAGAAATAGGCAAGGGGGCCCACACCCTGTCCAAGAGACAGGAGGGCGCCCCCACCCCCTGTAGGGCGCGGCCCCCTATCTCCTGGGCCCCCTGGTGGGCCTCCGGCGTCCATCTTCCGCTATATCATCACTTTTACCCTAGAAAAAATCGTGGGCAAGCTTACGGGATGAAACTCTGCCGCCACGAGGCGGAACCTTGGCGGAATCAATCTAGGGCTCTGGCAGAGCTGTTGTGCCGGGGACACTTCCCTCCGGGAGGGGGAAATCATCACCAACATCATCACCAACGATCCTCTCATCGGGAGGGGGTCAATCTCCATCAACATCTTCACCAGAACCATCTCCTCTCAAAACCCAAGTTCATCTCTTGTATCCAATCTTGTATCAAAACCACAAATTGGTACCTGTGGGTTGCTAATAGTGTTGATTACTCTTTGTAGTTGATGCTAATTGGTTTACTTGGTGGAAGATCATATGTTCAGATCCTTTATGCATATTATTACTCCTCTGATTATGAACATGAATATGCTTTGTGAGTAGTTACGTTTGTTCCTGAGGACATGGGTGAAGTCTTGCTATTAGTAGTCATGTGAATTTGGTATTCGTTCGATATTTTGATGAGATGTATGTTGTCTTTCCTCTAGTGGTGTTATGTGAACGTCGACTACATGACACTTCACCATTATTTGGGCCTAGAGGAAGGCATAGGGAATTAATAAGTAGATGATGGGTTGCTAGAGTGACAGAAGCTTAAACCCTAGTTTATGCGTTGCTTCGTTAGGGGTTGATATGGACCCATATGTTTAATGATGTGGTTAGGTTTACCTTAATACTCCTTTTTGTAGTTGCGGATGCTTGCAATAGGGGTTAATCATAAGTGGGATGCTTGTCCATGTTAGGGCAGTACCCAAGTGCCGGTCCACCCACATATCAAATTATCAAAGTATCGAACGCGAATCTTATAAACGTGATGAAAACTAGCTTGACCATAATTCCCAATGTGTCCTCGGGAGCTCCTTCTTCATTATTAGAATTTGTCCAGGCTTATCCTTTGCTACATAAAGGATTGGGCCACCTTGCTGCACTTTATTTACTTTATTTACTTTTTGCTTGTTACTATTTATCTTATCACAAAACTATCTATCACCTACTATTTCAGTGCTTGCAGAGAAAACCTTACTGAAAACCGCTTATCATTTCCTTCTGCTCCTTGTTGGGTTCGACACTCTTACTTATTGGAAGGACTACGATAGATCCCCTATACTTGTGGGTCATCAAGACTCTTTTCTGGCGCCGTTGCCGGGGAGTGTAGCGCTTTTGGTGAGTGGAACTTGGTAAGGAAAACATTTATATAGTGTGCTGAAATTTTTTGTTACTTGTCACTATGGAAACTAATCCTTTGAGGGGCTTTTTTGGGGTATCTTCACCCCAACCAGAAGAGCAAAGAGATGCTCCTGAACCTACTGAACTTTATGAAAATATTCACTTTGAGATTCCTTCGGGTATGATAGAAAAACTGCTAGCTAATCCTTTTGCAGGAGACGGAACATTGCATCCCGATTTACACCTTGTCTTTGTGGATGAAGTTTGTGGATTATTTAAGCTTGCAGGTATTCCCGATGATGTTGTCAAAAGAAAGGTCTTCCCTTTATCTTTGAAGGGAGATGCAATGACATGGTATAGGCTATGTGATGATACAAGATATTGGAATTATAAGCGATTGAAGTTGGAATTTCACCAGAAGTTCTATCATATGCATCTCGTTCATTGTGATCGTAATTACATATATAATTTCTGGCCTCGCGAAGGAGAAAGCGTCGCTCAAGCTTGGGGGAGGCTTAAGTCAATGTTGTATTCATGCCCCAATCATGAGCTCTCTCGGGAAATGATTATTCAGAATTTTTATACTCGGCTTTCTCTTGATAACCGCAACTTGCTCGATACTTCCTGTGTTGGTTCCTATATGATGAAGACTATTGATTTCAAATGGGACTTATTGGAAAGAATTAAACGCAACTCTGAAGATTGGGGTTCCGACGATGGTAAGGAGTCAGGTATGACGCCTAAGTTTGATTGTGTTAAATATTTTATGGATACTGATGCTTTCCATGGATTTAGCTCTAAGTATGGACTTGACTCTGAGATAGTAGCTACTTTTTGTGAAACTTTTGCTACTCACATTGATCTCCCTAAAGAGAAGTGGTGTAAATATAATCCTCCTGTTGAAGTGAAAGTAGTTGCACCTATTACAGTCGAAGAAAAGACTATTACATATAGTGATCCTATTATTCCTACTCCTTATGTCGAAAAACCTCCTTTTCCTGTTAGGATAAAAGATCATGTTAAAGCTTCGACTGTTGTTCGTAAGAGTAATACTCGGACCTATACACCTCCTGAGAAAATTAATGTTGAACCTGGTATTGCTATGATTAAAGATCTCTTGGATGAGGACTTAGATGGGCATGTTATCTCTTTCTTGGGTGAAACTGCTAATATTGCTAGACCCGATACTAAGACACGTAGACCTGTTGTAGGCACGCCTGTTATTTCTGCTAAAATAGGGGATCATTGTTATCATGGTTTATGTGATATGGGTGCTAGTGCTAGTGCGATACCTTATGATCTTTATAAAGAAATTATGCACGATATTGCACCTATTGAATTAGAAGACATTGATGTTACTATTAAGCTTGCTAATAGGGACACCATTAAACCTATTGGGATTGTTAGAGATGTTGAAGTCTTGTGTGGGAAGATTAAATACCCTGCTGATTTTCTTGTTCTTGGTTCCCCACAAGATGATTTTTGTCCCATTATTTTTGGTAGACCCTTCTTGAATACTGCTAGTGCTAATATTAATTGTGAAAAGAATATCGTCACTGTTGGCATAGATGGTATGTCTCATGAGTTTAATTTCGCTAAGTTTAGTAGACAACCTCGTGAAAGGGAACCACCTAGTAAGGATAAAATTATTGGTCTTGCTTCCATTGTTGTTCCTCCAACTGATCCGTTAGAACATTATTTGTTAGACCATGAAAACGATATGTTTATGAAGGAAAGGGAAGAAATAGATGAAGTGTTCCTTAAACAAGAACCTATGCTAAAACATAACCTTCCCGTTGAAATTCTTGGGGATCCCCCTCCACCAAAGGGTGATCCCGTGTTTGAACTCAAACCATTACCTGATAATCTTAAGTATGCTTATCTTGATGAAAAATAAATATATCCTATTATTATTAGTGCTAACCTTTCAGAGAAAGAAGAAGAAAGATTATTGAAAACTCTGAAGAAGCACCGAGTGCTATTGGATATACTCTGGATGATCTTAAGGGCGTTAGTCCCACATTATGTCAACACAAAATTTCAGTGGAGAAAGATGCCAAACCAGTTAGAGATCCTCAAAGATGATTAAATCCCAAAATGAAGGAAGTGGTAAGAAAGGAGATTCTAAAGCTCCTTGAGGCAGGTATTATTTATCATGTTGCTGATAGTGAATGGGTAAGCCCTGTCCATTGTGTCC
Source organism: Triticum dicoccoides (assembly GCF_002162155.2). NCBI lineage: Eukaryota > Viridiplantae > Streptophyta > Magnoliopsida > Poales > Poaceae > Triticum > Triticum dicoccoides. Next base: position 475,535,916 of record NC_041391.1, on the reverse strand, counting down.
CTAAAAAGGGAGGTATTACCGTTGTTCCTAATGATAAAGATGGATTGATCCCACAAAGAATCATTACAGGATATAGGATGGTAATTGATTTCCGTAAGTTAAATAAAGCTACTAAGAAAGATCATTACCCTTTACCTTTTATTGATCAAATGCTAGAAAGGCTATCCAAACACACACATTTTTGCTTTCTAGATGGTTATTCTGGCTTCTCCCAAATACCTGTGTCCACGAAGGATCAATCTAAAACTACTTTTACTTGCCCTTTTGGTATTTTTGCTTATAGACGTATGCCTTTTGGTTTATGTAATGAACCTGCTACCTTTCAAAGATGCATGATGGCTATATTTTCTGATTTTTGTGAAAAGATTTGTGAGGTATTCATGGATGACTTCTCCGTCTATGGATCCTCTTTTGATGATTGTTTGAGCAACCTTGATCGAGTTTTGCAGAGATGCGAAGACACTAGTCTCGTCCTGAATTGGGAAAAGTGTCACTTTATGGTTAATGAAGGCATTGTCTTGGGGCACAAGATCTCCGAGAGAGGTATTGAAGTTGATAAAGCCAAAGTTGATGCTATTGAAAAGATGCCATGTCCCAAGGACATAAAAGGTATAAGAAGTTTCCTTGGTCATGCCGGCTTTTATAGGAGGTTCATTAAGGACTTTTCTAAAATCTCTAGGCCTCTGACTAATTTATTGCAAAAAGATATTCCTTTTGTCTTTGATGATGATTGTTTAGAAGCATTTGAAACACTTAAGAAAGCCTTGATCACTGCACCTATTGTTCAGCCACCTAATTGGAATTTACCTTTTGAAATTATGTGCGATGCTAGTGATTATGTTGTTGGTGCTGTTTTAGGGGAAAGAGTCGATAAGAAATTGAATGTTATCCAGTATGCTAGTAAGACTCTTGATACTGCCTATAGAAATTATGCTACTACTGAAAAAGAGTTCTTAGCAGTTGTGTTTGCATGTGATAAGCTTAGACCATATATTGTTGATTCCAAAGTTACTATTCACACTGATCATGCTGCTATTAAATATCTTATGGAAAAGAAAGATGTTAAGCCTAGACTCATTAGATGGGTTCTCTTGCTCCAAGAATTTGACTTGCATATTATTAATAGAAAGGGAGCTGAGAACCCCGTTGCAGACAACTTGTCTAGGCTAGAGAATGTTCTTGATGACCCACTGCCTATTAATGATAGTTTTCCTGATAAACCATTAGCGGTTGTCAATGCTTCTCGTACTGCTCCTTGGTATGCTGATTATGCTAATTACATTGTTGCTAAATATATAACGCCTAGTTTCACATACCAGCAAAAGAAAAAGTTCTTTTATGATTTAAGACATTACTTTTGGGATGACCCACACCTTTATAAAGAAGGAGTAGATGGTATTGTTATACGTTGTGTGCCTGAGCATGAACAGGAACAAATCCTACGCAAGTGTCACTCTAAATCCTATGGAGGACACCACGCTGGAGATAGAACTGCACACAAGGTACTACAATCTGGTTTTATTGGCCTACTCTTTTCAAAGATGCTCGTTAGTTTGTCTTATCTTGTGATGAATGTCAAAGAATAGGTAACATTAGTAGACATCAAGAAATGCCTATGAATTATTCTCTTGTTATTGAACCATTTGATGTTTGGGGCTTTGATTATATGGGACCTTTTCCTGCCTCCAATGGTTATACACATATTTTAGTTGCTGTTGATTACGTTACTAAGTGGGTAGAAGCTATTCCAACTAGTAGTGTTGATCATAACACTTCTATTAAAATGCTTAAAGAAGTTATTTTTTCCGAGGTTTGGAGTCCCTAGATATCTTATGACTGATGGTGGTTCACACTTTATTCATGGTGCTTTCCATAATATGCTTGCTAAGTATGATGTGAATCCTAGAATCGCATCTCCTTATCACCCGCAGTCTAGTGGTCAAGTAGAGTTGAGCAATAGAGAGCTCAAATTAATTTTGCAAAAGACTGTGAATAGATCTAGAAAGAATTGGTCCAAAAAACTTGATGATGCATTATGGGCCTATAGAACCGCATACAAAAATCCTATGGGTATGTCTGCATATAAGATGGTTTATGGAAAAGCGTGTCATTTACCTCTTGAACTTGAACATAAGGCTTATTGGGCTATTAAAGAGCTCAATTATGATTTCAAACTTGCCGGTGAGGAGAGGTTGTTTGATATTAGCTCACTTGATGAATGGATAACCCAAGCATATGAGAATGCCAAGCTTTCCAAAGAAAAAGTCAAACACTGGCATGATAAGAGGATACAAAAGTGTGAGTTTAACGTAGGAGATTATGTGTTATTGTTCAACTCTCGTTTAAGATTTTTTGCAGGAAAACTTCTCTCAAAATGGGAAGGTCCCGACGTTATCGAGGAGGTCTATCGTTCTGGTGCTATAAAGATCAACAACTTCGAGGGCACAAATCTGAGGGTGGTAAACGGTCAAAGAATTAAACATTATATTTTCAGGTAATCATATCAATGTTGAAACTAATATTATTGAAACCATAACCCCTGAGGAATATATAAGAGACACTTTCCAGAATGTTCCAGACTCCGAAAAGGCATAGGTACGTGGTACGGTAAGTAAACCGACTCCAAAACAACTCTAATGGCAATTTTTATCAGTTTTGGATTATTTAAGAATTTTAGGAAGAAAGAAGTAGTCCGAAAGGGACACGAGGCTCCCA
>NC_041391.1:475514010-475532914 GCF_002162155.2 Triticum dicoccoides | reverse complement strand
GCGCCCCCTGTCTCGTGGGCACCTCGTGTGCCTCCCGGACTCCGTTTTCTTGTATGTTACGTATTTTGGTCGGTAAAAATTCATTATATATACTCCCGAAGGTTTTGACCACTGTATCACGCAAATACCCTCTGTTTTCATTTCGAGCTGTTTCTGTTTCAGATCTAGAGCATCATGTCATCTCCAAGCGCTTCCAAGGACAAGTTTTTCGAGAGGGTTATCAACCCCTATCTCGCGGACGTGCTGCATCACCCTCACACCATTGAGATGCGTGAGGGGGTGCTGCACATCCGCGATGTGGAGGGACCAAGGCGTACCGGGAGCGTGGAGACAAAGCTCGAAGCCATGGAGCAACAAGTTTTCAAGTGTCAAGGGATGGTGGAGCGTGGACTCAACGCCACCAGATGATGATCACGGAGTTCACGAAAAACCACAAGTTGGATGCCCAAGTCATTGGGGAGACCATATTCAAGCTTCAAGAGAAAATCGAGCACCTCCAAGCCCAGATTTATGACCTGCAAAACCAGAACTGTGAGTATGAATATAGATTCAAAAGGATGAGTTTGGTTGTAGATTTAAGGATCCCGGAGACTCGATCATCCTTTTATGATGGAGAGCCTATGCCTTGGAAGACGGACGACAAGCCTGCATCATCAACAATTCCTACTTCACCACCTCCGAAGAAATAATCACATGGGTATGGGCAGTCCCCTTGGCAACTGCCAAGCTTGGCGGAGGTGCCCCGGTATCGTATCACCATCACACTCCTATCTTTACCGCTTTATTTAGTTCGATCCTTTTAGTAGTATCTTGATCTAGTAGATTGAAGTTTTATATCAAGTAGTTTTGAGTTTTGCATTGTGATCTATTTATGTAAGCGAGTCCATGTTCTATCTATAATAAAGACTAGTGTTGAGTCAAGGGCTTTGCTATGTTGCTATGATCTTGAGAAAGTAGAAAGAATAAAAGAGTTCATATTGATCTTATGGATAGTGATAACTTCACACATAGAAAGTATGAGGCATAAAAATTGTTGAGAGTTGATGAACGTAGCCTTGGTCATCGTTGCAATTAATAGGAAGTGATAAGGAAAGAGGGGTTCACATATAAATATATTATCTTGGACATCTTTTATGATTGTGAAGCACTCATTAAGTATGACATGCTAAAAGAGTTGAAGTTGGACAAGGAAGACAATGTAATGGTTTATGTTTTCCGACATCTCACTTAAAGTATATTGTCATTGACCTTCCAAACATGTTGAGCTTGCCTTTCCCCCTCATGCTAGCCAAATTCCTTGCATCAAGTAGAGATACTACTTGTGCTTCCAAATATCCTTAAACCCAGTTTTGCCATGAGAGTCCACCATACCTACCTATGGATTGAGTAAGATCCTTCAAGTAAGTTGTCATCGGTGCAAGCAATAAAAATTGCTCTCTAAATATGTATGACTTATTAGTGCAGAGAAAATAAACTTTGTACGAACTTGTTGTGGAAGTAATAAAAACGACGGACTGCATAATAAAGGTCCACATACAAGGGGCGATATAAAGTGACGTTCTTTTGCACTAAGACTTTATGCATCAACCCTAAACGCGCATGACAACCTCTGCTTCCCTCTGCGAAGGGCCTATCTTTTACTTTATCTTTTTACTTTATGCTTGAGTCAAGGTGATGCTCGCCTTTCCCTTTTTTATTTTTATCCTTTGGCAAGCTCCTCGTGTTTGAAAGATCATGATATATATATCCAATTGGATGTAAGTTGGCATAGGCTATTATTGTTGACATCACCTAAAGGTGAATACGTTGGGAGACAACACAATAAGCCCCTATCTTTCTCAGTGTCCGGCTGAAACTCTATAACCCCAAGTATTGCGGGAGTGTTAACAATTATGGGAGACTACGAGATAGTTGAGTCTGTGAGCTTGTTAAAAAACTCTATCATTGACTCTTTCTGATGTTACAATAAATTGCAATTGCTTCAATGACTGAGATTATAGTTTGTTAGTTCCCAATGAAGTTTTTGAACCATACTTGACATTGTGAATTGTTTATTACTTGAGCATAGGAAATCATATGACAAAATCTATTTATGTTGTTGTTATTAGAATGATCATGATGCCCTCATGTCCGTATTTTGTTTTTATCGACACCTCTATCTCTAAACATGTGGACATATTTTTCGATTTTGGCTTCCGCTTGAGGACAAGCGAGGTCTAAGCTTGGGGGAGTTGATACGTCCATTTTGCATCATGCTTTTATATCAATATTTATTGCATTATGGGTTGTTATTACACATTATGTCTCAATACTTATGGCTATTCTCTCTTATTTTACAAGGTTTACCATGAAGAGGGCGAATGCCGGCAGCTGGAATTCTGGCTGGAAAAGGAGCAAACGTTGGAAACCTATTCTGCACAACTCCAAAAGTCCTGAAACTCCACGAAACAACCTTTTGGATTTAATAAGAATTTACGAGCGAAAGAAATAGGCCAGGGGGCCCACACCCTGTCCAGGAGACAGGAGGGCGCCCCCCTGTAGGGCGCGGCCCCCTATCTCCTGGGCCCCCTAGTGGGCCTCCGGCGTCCATCTTCTTCTATATCATCACTTTTACCCTGGAAAAAATCATGGGCAAGCTTACGGGACGAAACATTGCCGCCACGAAGCGGAACCTTGGCGGAATCAATCTAGGGCTCTGGCAGAGCTGTTCTGCCGGGGACACTTCCCTCCGGGAGGGGGAAATCATCACCAACGTCATCACCAATGATCCTCTCATTGGGGGGGGGGTCAATCTCCATCAACATCTTCACCAGCACCATCTCCTCTCAAAACCCTAGTTCATCTCTTGTATCCAATCTTGTATCAAAACCACAAATTGGTACCTGTGGGTTGCTAGTAGTGTTGATTACTCTTTGTAGTTGATGCTAATTGGTTTACTTGGTGGAAGATCATATGTTCAGATCCTTTATGCATATTATTACTCCTCTGATTATGAACATGAATATGCTTTGTGAGTAGTTACGTTTGTTCCTGAGGACATGGGTGAAGTCTTGCTATTAGTAGTCATGTGAATTTGGTATTCGTTCGATATTTTGATGAGATGTATGTTGTTTTCCTCTAGTGGTGTTATGTGAACGTCGACTACATGACACTTCACCATTATTTGGGCCTAGAGGAAGGCATAGAGAAGTAATAAGTAGATGATGGGTTGCTAGAGTGACAGAAGCTTAAACCCTAGTTTATGCGTTGCTTCGTTAGGGGTTAATATGGACCCATATGTTTAATGATGTGGTTAGGTTTCCTTTAATACTCCTTTTTGTAGTTGCGGATGCTTGCAATAGGGGTTAATCATAAGTGGGATGCTTGTCCATGTTAGGGCAGTACCCAAGTGCCGGTCCACCCACATATCAAATTATCAAAGTACCGAACATGAATCTTATGAACGTGATGAAAACTAGCTTGACGATAATTCCCAATGTGTCCTCGGGAGCTCCTTCTTCATTATTAGAATTTGTCCAGGCTTAGCCTTTGCTACATAAAGGATTGGGCCACCTTGCTGCACTTTATTTACTTTATTTACTTTTTGCTCGTTACTATTTATCTTATCACAAAACTATCTATCACCTACTATTTCAGTGCTTGCAGAGAAAATCTTACTGAAAACCACTTATCATTTCCTTCTGCTCCTCGTTGGGTTCGACACTCTTACTTATCGAAAGGACCACGATAGATCCCCTATACTTGTGGGTCATCATGCACGTGTTTGTTAGTTTGTGCAGGTGCATCTATTGGGGACTTGTGTGTTCCTCCTACTGGATTGATACCTTGGTTCTTAACTGAGGGAAATACTTGTCTCTACTTTGTTGCATCACCCTTTCCTCTTCAAGGGAAAAATCAATGCAAGCTCAAGAAGTAGCAGGACTTTGGTCACTGTTGCTCTGTCTCCTTTTGAATTGAAGCCATATGCACCATGGATTGTGAGATTCATTAGATCGCAGTCTTCATTCCAGTACAAGGCTAATCTTCAGAATCACTTGAGTTATTTGCCTGAAGTTGAAATTACTCAAAGCACACTGTCAACAGTTCCTGGCAAAGGCAAGAATGTTATTGATGAAGGAATTCGTCCGCTTGATGGAAAATCTCGTCAACCTATTTCCAGCTCCATGGCTGATGAATCTGCAAGCCAAGATACTGCAGCAAAAGCTTCAAGGCCATATTCTTCACCAGAACTGCCACGTGTCATTACTGACCATGAGTTGCTTATTAGCCTTCACCAGAAACTTGACAAACATCATCGATGGGTTAAGCTTCAATTCATTGCTATTCAAGAAAATATGACAGTGACGCATAACATCGTCCGCAAGGACATATAGTATCTCCATGAGATATTTGCTCGCAGTTGGGCCACATTTTGACATCTCAAATCAGCTGAAGAACTTGTTGCTGAACATTTTCAAATGGACTTTGACTGGGCTGAACTGCGAAGGAAGAAGTTCAAGAAAACTCAAGTTCCTCCTCTAATGCTGAGCTCCGAGTCTTCATCGCGCTCCACCGACAAAAATGAAGCTGTTGAAGACACTGCTGCTGGTCCCTCTGCATCGCGCGACCCCAGGAACGCTGGCGCTCCCTCGACCTCACCACGATGTTTTTCTTCGGGGGCACTAGTTCTCAAATTCCTCACCTTTTGGTCATTTGATAACAAGGGGGAGTAGTTTGAGTTAGTATTCAAGCGGATTTTTATATGGGCTGTTTTTTCTTAAGTTGCAACTCCTGAACTTTTCTGGATGTGCTCTTTGATGAGTTGTAACTTAATAACTGTTGGTTATCTGACTCTTTTGCTTCATTTGACGGGCATGCTCCGATCTTAATCATGTCTTCTCATGCATGCACAATCTCGTCAAACACCAATTTTCATCATGCATTCATATTCCTCGAATATCTTATGATCATGCATAATTGGATTCCAAGATAAAGGGGGAGATCTCCACAAGTCGAACCTGCTATGTGCATTTGCAATCCAAAGCAAATTCCTCATATGCACATCTTCAGGGGGAGTTTCTCAATACCTTGTAACTAATTTCTTCAAACTCTATACTTACACTTCAATTATTTTTACTCCCCTTGAAACCTAACCAATTTGTCATCAATCACCAAAAAGGGGGAGATTGTAAGTGCATCAAGTGCCCTCTTAGTGGTTTTGGAGTATGAAAGACAAATAGGTTGAAGAACTAATGTGTTTGTGAGTTTACACAAGAGAGAAAGTCCCAGAAGATTTGGTTTAACACATGGAAGATGACCCCTAAAATGAATTTCTTCAAGTCAAGAATTTGATGACGATATTGGTACGTCATTTGAAGAAATTGATGTGAAGACTTTAAATCTTAAAGACTTTGTTTTTCATAGTTTCTTTTCTTCTTCTTTAAGTCATAGGAAAAACTATACTGTTAAAGGGGGTCTAGGTGAAACATATTTCACATTTCCAAAGTGATGCTCAAACCCATACACAAAAGCCGCTTCTAGTGAAGCCTTTGGAAATCTCCAGTACAGCTCACGCATTTGCTAGCGACGATGACAAAGTTCATCTGGTCGCTGACGAATTTAGTCATGCTGAGGAGTTAGGAGTTCGCCAGTGTGTTCTACCTAAAAATGAGGAAATTGTGTGCCGCGACGAATTTGAGAGTTCAAATTCCGACAGTTGCTGCGCGCGTGCCAGCTGTTGAGTGGATCCTTATCCTGACAACGGTCGAACCAACGAAGAGAATTTATGACATTTCATGTCGGTTTGCCCCCCGGCTATAAATAGCCCCTCCCCCCTCCCCCCCCCCCACACACACACAACAACAACTTGTTGGTTGACTGCTCCGAGAGAACTTGACACTTGCCATAAAAGAGCAACCCATCCTCTGACGATTTTGAAAGAATCGTAAGTGAGGAAAAACCAGAGCCAAAGTGATTGAGCATCACTGAAAAGATTGATCTGTGTGATCTGACGTCTATTAGCTTTGAAGACTGTCTTCCAAATAATTAGGTGTCAAGTTCTGAGCACACCAAGGGTCATTGTGGTGTGCCGGTGAACAAGTCTGTGAAGGTTTTGAAAGTCTACCTTGAAGTCTTACCACGAGTGATTGGGCGAGGTCTGCGGGCCTTAGCTCAAGAGGAATATGGTGAGGACTGTGTGTCCTCTGAGTTGCGACTCAGCCACCTCAACCAAACGTACAGTTGATGCAACAACTGGAACAAGTCTACAAAATTCCATTGTCTTCACCGAGCCAACCCGGTTACAGATTCCTCAACCCTCTCTTACATTATTTCGCTGCTGAAAAATTTGTGATCTATGCTATGACGAATTTGAACTAAAGAATTTCATCACGTTATCTTGCATTTCCTTAGTTCATATTCTTCATGCGTGTATGATTGTATGATTGCATGTTCTTCACTTTTACATATCATGTTTGCATGTATTCTTATTCTGTGATGACTTAGTTTTCGTTGCGTTTCTACTTCTTCGACAGGGTCAAATGCTGGGCGATGGGATGCGGCAGCAGAGGAAAAGGATGTGAAATGAGCGGCGGTAGGTGTCAGGCGCGTGGGAGGACGAGGGGAAAGCTTGAGCAATAAGTGGGCCCGATAAAACACGTGGCTTGTGTAGGGGAGAGAGCTGCACGAGCGAGCGAGACCGAAGCTTTGGCCGACCGACCGGAAGGAATCATTAGCCTAATATAAATAGTCACAGCTCACAAACAAGATGCATGGTTTTCGGAGGAAAGTCGATGCATGAAGTTCTTACAACAAGTTGGGCCGGCTTCAATAATTGTAAGATAAACTAATCACTGGCATAGCTTAAAGCCAAAACGTGAAAGGTCAAGGGTCCCTTGACAGTTGTTAAAGTGGAAGAGAGCTTGACTCTTCCCTTCACAGTGCTCTATTAAAGCGAGATCTGGGAAGATAATATTAACCCTTAACTAGTAGGAGTATATCAAATCAACAACATGTGCATTCTTCCTGAACCCCTTTCCATCTTACTGTCGGTGCTCTACTCTCCGAACCAAAGCGGACAACATTGCACATGCACCAGTATACATGCTGTCAAACTGATTGCTCTATACATACATTACATATACGGCCATAATTTACACTGCAGCATTACAAACGCGCCTTAAACCTGACGAAATGTCTAACAAATTTCAAGAAACTCTATAATTCCTTCTTCTCCCTTGGCGATGCTCTAGTTGAGCCCGAAGAACTCGGTCACGGAGAGCAGGTCGCAGAACCCGCCGCCCGCCTGCATCTGATCCATGCTGTCCAACTGCTCCAGAAACTCCCAGCAGGTGCCGCTGTCGCCGAAGCCGCCGTGCAGGGGATCCTCCACGCCGGGTGGCCCATCGACCTGCGCGGACCCCTGGCTCATCACCTGACGATGATCGCCGCCTCCTGCACCAACCACCCCCGCGGCTTCCGGGCCAGGTGCCGCCGCCGCCACCTGGCCACCGATGTAGTCCATGTTGAGCCAATCTGCGAACATCACCTTGGGAGCCACGGGCGCGTGGGCCCTGCAGGCCGGAGGCTCGGTCACGGTCAGACAGCTCGAGTCGGCCGACGACGACTCGTGCGGCGGCTCCGATGAGCCGGAGTTCGACGGCCGGCCGGCCCGTTCCTGCGCCGCACCGACTTCCCCTGTGCTCTGGCTCTGGGACCCGTCCGACTCCGCGGCTGAGCTCGCCGCGTGCCGGTTGGGCGAGTTGGGGGCCTCCTTGCCACCCTCGACCCTCTTCTTGAGGTACGAGTTCCAGTAGTTCTTCACTTCGTTGTCGGTCCTGCCCGGTAAATGCCGTGCGATCCTCGACCACCTGCGGTACAAGTTTCGCGTCAATAATTAAGCCAGCGGGCCCGAGTTACTTGCGGTTCACTTAACTTTGGTTTTGGTTTCTGTCGGTCGGCGGGGTTCACTTAGTGGGAAAATGATTTCAGCTTTTGCATTGCCAACTTGACGTTTCTTTCGTCCTTTATTAAGTTTCTCGTTCTTTTCTCCTTTTGTGGCTCGGGTATTACTATAAACAAAACAAAATGTGTCACTTGGGTGAGAGGGACGAGCGTGGTGTACGTAGTCTATTCATTCATGTGGACCACCGATCATCCTTGGATATTTTTCGGGGGACATAATTGCAAGGCCCAATAAAGAATCTAATCTCCTCGCGAGACCACACTACGTGCCAGTTGGGATTGTCAAGGCAGCTGTTTCCATTAACTCGCAAGTGAGCGCGGATTGGTCCAAATAGTCGACGCCATGTTCTCGCCGCTCTACTGTACAGCTAAAATCAACAGGGCCGGCGGTGTTCTCTGCAGCAACTGCCAGAGGATATACCAGAGAGAAACTCAGAATGTTTTTTCCTTTCCAAGATAGATAGATAATGATTTTGGGCAAACTTGCGCTAGGACGCAACTGTACTGTATGCCATTTAGCGTCCGTCCGTCCAAGCCCACAATATTTTATACTAACAAGCTAATAATCGGAGCGAAAAGCAGTTGCAATCATCACAATGTGCACCCAGCAGACAGAGGGAAAAATCTCGTGGATTTGGAGCGTCCATGGAGCGTGAGCGTCAGCATCAACTCCACTACGGAAAAGGTCTGGGTGGCTACCATCACCGGTCGCCCTTTTCCGTTCCCTCTTTTCTTTCCTTCCTTCATTCACTCGAATTAACGTGTTCTAGAACGGGATTGCCGCCAGCTCAGCGCCGCCGAGCATGGACAATTACACTGGTACCTTTCACCTCCAAACGGTGGGCTACAGTAGGAGTGCTACCTGCCTAGTGTGTGCGGGGGGAAACCTAAAAGGAAAACATGGCAGCGGCATCTAGACAGACAACGTGGAGAAGTGTCTTTCGATCGATCGTCTCAATCATTTGCGTACAGTACAGTACAGAGAGTAAGTAAGTAAATAGTGTGTGCTGGGCTGCTTACTTGTTGCCGAGGGCGGCGTGGAGGCTCATCACCGTCTCCTCCTCCTCCGGCGAGAACATGCCGTGCTTCAGCCCCGGCCGCAGGTAGTTGATCCACCGCAGCCTGCAGCTCTTGCCGTTCCGCTGGAGTCCTGTGCGGAGAATTTCGGTCATGGTCAGAACCAGCCAGCCAATGTGCATTTCTCTTTTCGGACAGATAAAACTAACTACTGCCACGAACAAATCGAGGCCAATTCGGACGAGCTGGCCGGAGACAGAACGAAATTCAGCCGAGGGGCGCCGATTACCGGTGCCGGAGCACCCGATCATCGACCCAACGCACCGAATTCTCCTCAATTATGCCCCTTTTCGTGCTCGTAGAAATGCGGATACGAGAGCGGTGGTCGGCCTTACCGGCTTTGGCGGGAAGCGCGCTCCAGCAGCCGTGGCCGTGCCGGAGAATGTAATCGCGGAGCTTCTGGTCCTCCTCCGGCGACCACAGCCCCTTCCGGTAGCTCGGTCTGGGCTTGTCGCACGCCTTACACCCCATTGCTTGCTTGCAGGCGGACGACCGACGCGGCACGAAACCTCGGAGAGGTGTACAGGACGCAGCAGCGGTGGCAGAGGCTTCGGGTTCAAGCCTTGGTTGGGATGGAGGAGCGTTCTGGCGTTTCCAGAGGGGAGCAGTAGGTGGGAGTTTTATAGCCATGGAAAGGGGGTGTTTTGTGTCGTTTGGGAAATAAAAAATTAGTACGTGTTATCATCACCACTAGCTCAATTTTGCGATTACTGGTATTAATGTACTGATGTTATATTAGAAAGAAAAAACTGTAAACAATAGGAATCATACTATATCATAATCTAGTGCAATTGCCGCCCGAGAAAAAATATTGTGATATAATGACTTAAGGGCGGCTAATGCCTTCTACTCCGAAAAATCACGGTTTACATTTGTTACGAACATTATTGAAATATTAAATAGATGAGCGTGAGAGAGTGAGGTTTTAAAGAACGCCAAGAGACCACGAAGCGTGATAATTAATCAAAATCAAGGCCAGCTGCGATCGGCAATGAAGTGGAAAATAAGTAAGGTGAGAGTACAAGTAGTGGAGAAAACCGGCAAATCGTCTGCGACGACGTGACAGCTTTTCAAAAACCCATTGCTTTTGTCTGGTGTATGTTTTTCAAACTGTTATGGAGGACACGCCTCATCAGGTCGTAATTGGCAAATACCAAACGGTAACATCCGCGCCAGCAAAAAGACATCAGTAAGACGTATTTGATGTACTTGGATTGATTAGTATCGCTTTTGGATTTCCCCCTTGCTTGGTTCTAAAGTGCAGCAAGGGTCTAGAAAGCAAAACTATTTATGACTGGCCCTTTTCCTTTGAAGCAGAAAGAGAGTGACTTGCTTGTAATAGAAGCCAAGAATGAAGGAGCGGGGCAGAGCAGAGCAGAGCAGGCACTATCTATGAGCATTCAACACAGACGCGCAGAAAGTCCCAAAAGAAGAAACAAGCTGCAGCCCCTGCTATATACAATCAACGCTCCATGATGAGAGTTGAAAGTGTCAAACTTGACTGTTGGTCTCGGAATGGAACCATCATATTGCCTGTCCGTCGGCCAGAAGATCCCAGCGTGTCATCGCCCAATTTAGCGCCCCTCCATCAACAAAGCGTGTCCGGAAATTCGTACTGCACCGACTGGATCCCTCGTCCATGTGTAGGTTGGCTAGCTTAACCGACGAGACGACGCAGCAATAGCATGCACGGCCGCGTGCGTGCGCGCGTCGGTCCGTCCCGTCCGTGCCCGCGCGCGCGCACCGCATGCACCGGCACCGCAAAAGGCGAAAGCGTCGGGGGCTTCCAGCGTTTTCCACGCGCCCTCGCCGCATGCGGCGCTCCTCCGGGGCACCGACGACGCGGCCGCGGGCGGTCAGTGGGAACGGACGTCGTCAGATGGCTGGCATATATGCAACCGGTGGCCTTGTCATTTGATCCCTGCGTGCGTGCGTGCGTGGGTGTATACGCATGCGTGTTTGACGTCCCGGTTTGTCCGTAGCTAGCCCCGGAGCAGAGGTGGTGCCTGGCTGTCAGGGAAAGGTTATCTCCTCGATCGATCGGCGGCCAGCGGCATATGCATATCTCGGGGGAAATCGGCGCGCGGCGTACGTGGCCATCGCCTCGCCCGTCGTCGGGCATGGGGGCTGCCCAGCCCAGCTGGTCGAACAGGGAGGAGAAATTCGACCCGGCAGACGTGCATGCATGCAGTATACTACTAGTCACGAGACCAGTTCTTATCAATGGTTAACAATCGCTGACTAACTTGTCTTAGTCTCCCAACAGAGGCGCTAACAGTCGATGTCTACGTATGGAATGGTTAACTGGGGTGACGGACGTATGTGCATGTGGCTGGGCCTCACCAAACTCGAAATTAATTAGACGGGCGGTTTAGGGGGGCTGCACTAAGCTGCATGCCTCGTGTCATCGTGTGCGTTGCGACGTGACCATGCACGTCTAGGCACGAGGCGGAAGAAAGCTTCAGATGATTGATTCCAACGGGTGTAGTCACAATTTTATAAACCGTGCATGCGGCACGACAGGGAAAATGAGAAGCCGTGCCATGACGATGATGTAGTGTGCACTGTCATGGTAGCGTGGTCCCGCCATGCATTAGCTTTTTCGCCTTTGATGGAACCCCTTGATAACGCCCTTCTCATTTTCTTTTCTCCATACCGCACTCCAAGGAAGATTCTTGTGGATATTGCATTGTGAGGTAAGGGCATCTCCAACATCAACCCGTAAATTTTCTTTCTTATCAGTCCGCCGACAAGTGAAAACGGCCATCGAACGATGTCCGCATACATCTCAAGCATGGTTTCAACTAAACAGACCAAATTCATTCAAACTCAAAGTTCAGATGAAAAATAGCACAAATCTAGCATGCAAATAAGTATAGTACAACAATGTTTCAAATTCGACGAGATTAACGGATGTCCAACAAGTTTTTCATGAACGAATCATGTCGTTCTACACATACTGCTCATTCAGCTTCATCCAACAGCGTGTGTACGCAAATGATCGTCTCTCTGTCCTGTGGTATATCACGGCAGCACGTACATGCTAGACAAGGTGTAGAGCAACATTGAGTGAATGAATGATTTAAACAAGTTGAGCAAGAACAAACAGAACTTATGATCTCCACTGCCACGCACAATGGCCCCTTGCTTTCAGCTGACCAACCACGTGAAAAAATTTGGTGACGGTGGTCTGGATGGCGTACCGGCGACACGATAAAGAGATGTGCATGTCGTAGGGCGCAATGTGCATTCACGCGTGAAACCATTCATGCACTTGCTGCTAGAAGGTCCCTCTTCTGCTCCTGCCTACGAAATCCACGGATACAGCCAACCACGCATCGCACAACAGCTCATCCTCCATGGTCGAGTACCCCTCCATCTTTCATACTCTGAAAAAACACATGACATCTGAAATTAAGCTAAATGGCATTTGACCTAACACTTGTTGGGCATGGTGTCCTCCATGGAGATTGTCGACAGGGGGCAGAGTGTACCTGTGTACAAACGGCTCCAGGATGGACAACAGTGTCATAAAAGACGAGCCCGTCGGTGCCGGTTGCAGACGTCCGCAATGCCTCTATGGCGGCCGGAGAGGTACATCGGCGACGGCGAAAGTGGAGGGTGCAGATGCAAAGCAAGGGGGAGAAGGGGCGAATTGGAAGCAAATGGGATCGGAAGGGGGGATGTAGTGGCATTAGATGTCGGAGTCCTACATGGCTGCTGTCCGGACTCCCGCAACTCCCCTTCCGCCACTTTGTCTCCACTTCGCGGGAGAAAGTGCATCCAAACCGTCGAGCGGACCAATACAAATCCGCGTTGGATAGCACAACATGTCCGGACTGCATGGTCCAAACGTATGAGGACAGTTTGAGGGTCCGTATTCGAGATGCCCAAAGACCAACTCTACGAGAGTTGCCATAGACCCAATCGAAACTGCTTCATGCACGATCCTTGTGCCTGATGGATGCACGACAATGAAATCTAGTAGTCGTTACCCAATGTATGCATGCATGTCCGGCCTCGAATGCTATCTGAAGGCTATAGAGGCGAAGCACAAACACAGAGTTTTTTTAAAGACCCAGCTTGGAATGTTGGCTTTTCATGTTGATCATAGCAGGGAGCAGGTGGAGAAAAACAATGAGATGGAGTTGATCCGCAGATCAAAAAGGATAAAAGAAAAAGAGGAGACTAGGGCTACAAAATGGAGCTAATAAAACAAATCAGCCTATTCCTTATGGAGGTAGAGTGAACGGGTGCATTAGGCAGGATGCCCCGGCTTGGCGCCAGAGCTCGATACCTGTCTTGATCGCTTGTAGCACCACCCTCGCCGAGGATTCCTTTCCTCTAAAAGTGCAGCTGTTGCGGTGCAACCAGATCTCCCACAGAGCCAATATCGCCACTGATTTGAGGCCCTTCCTGAACTCTGGCTTTGTGTTCACCACAATCTTCGACACCCGATCAGTCGCGGCAACGGCGTCGCTTCCAGGCTGCGGCCTCGGAGCCTCACAACCCACCCATCTCGACAAGCTGTTCCAGATCGTTGCTGTGAACGGGCATGGCCAGAAAATGTGGTCAACAGTCTCGAGGCTTCTGAGATAGAATTGGCAGAAGTAGGAGTTGGGCCATCCCCGTCGCTGCAATCGGTCATTGCACCTTTGCCTATTCAGCATCATAAGCCAGTATAAAACCTTCAGCTTCCCTGGCGCCCATGTCTACTGTATGAGCTGTGGGAAAACGGAGCCGTGGTTTGTTTGAAACTGAGCTCGATATACGGACGAGGCCGTGTAGCAGCCGCTGGCCTCCAAGTTCCATCTGATTTCGTCGGCGGCTTCTGGATTGAGGGTGATCGAAGCAGTTCGCAGCAGCCTTGCCAACCGTACACAGTCTTGCACCACCAGCTCAGTCTGTCCATGCGCCAGGTCCAGGATCCAGCGATCCTCATGCAGGGCGTCGGCCATAGTCCTATTTTTCCTCCATGAGTGCTGGTAAAGAGTTGGAAACAACACCTTGAGCGTGCCCATTGGCAGCCAGGAGCAGGACCAGAAACTAGCTGTCCGGCCATTGCCAATTCTGACTGATGTTGCCGCGCTGAAGAACGCCTTGTCCGCGTCCGAGCACGACACTTCCATGCTCGCCCATGGCCTCTCCGGGTGTTTCCATGTCAACCACAGCCACCTTTGGCGGAGAGCTCTGCCGAAGCGCTCGAGATCGAGGACCACGAGCCCACCCTTGTCCAGCGGAGAGCACACCTTGGACCAACTCACCTTACACTTGCCCCCGGACAACTCCTCCTCTTGTGCCCAGAGAAAACGCCGCCTCACTTTGTCAATCTCCTTGAAGAATTTTTTCGGCATACGGAGCACGGTCATAGCGAAAGTAGGGATTGCACTTAAGACTGCTCGAACTAGAACCTGCCTACCCGCAATAGTCATGAGCTTGCCTTTCCAACCTGCTAGCCTTGCTCTGATCCGATCAAGGACGAACTGGAGGTGCACGAGCCTGGTTCTTGTGAGAGTAAGCGGCAGCCCCAGGTACTTCAGTGGAAAAGTGGCCACAATGCCCCCACCTGCTGAATGTCGACCATTTCGCAATGGATCAGAGTTGCAGTGGACTTCTGCCGGTTGATCCTCAGTCCCGTGGCCTCTCCAAACATGTTCAGAATAGTGACTAGTGCATCCATCTCAGCCTTGTACGGATTTATGAAGATCACGGCATCATCCGCGTAGAGGCTGACCCTGAGCTTGAGCTCTCTCCTAGGCAGCGGTTGAATCATCTGCTGCATGATCGCCTCATCGATCAGACGCTGCAACGGGTCAATTGCAAGGATAAATAGCAGTGGTGACAGCGGGTCGCCCTGACGGAGCCCTTTCATGTGTTAATTCTGCTCCCTGTCGTTCCGTTGAGGAGGAATTCTGAACTCGACGTTGAAAGCAGCCATGCAACCCAGTCCCTCCATCGAGCGCTGAAACCCAGCTCTTGCAACAGTTCCAGAAGATAATCCTAGGAAACACTGTCAAAGGCCTTAGAGATATCCATCTTCAGCAGAAGCGCAGGCGTTTTGCTTCTGTGCAGCGCTCAGACACCATTTTGCACATACAAAAAACTATCCTGGATGCACCTTGTCTTCATGAAAGCTGATTGCGCCGGTGACACAATAGCGTGGATCACTCTTGCCAGCCTAATTGACAGAACCTTGGTGACAAACTTCGCGAAGGAGTGAATCAGGCTAATCGGTCGAAAATCATTCATTCTCACAACACCATCTTTCTTTGGCAACAACGCCACAAACATGGTGTTCAGGGCAGCTAAATTACCCCCCCCCCCCCGCGCGAGGTTGTAGAAGCGGTGGAAAGCAGCCATGATGTCGGCCCTGATGATCGGCCAACAGGCCCTGTAAAAACTGCCAATGAAGCCGTCAGGCCCTGGAGCTTTTTCTGCCGGCGACTGCAAAATTGCTGCCCAAACTTCCTCTTCAGTGAAGGGATTTTCCAGTCCAGCCGCTTGAACTCTCGGAAGCCGCAGCAAGCTCCAGTTGAGCATGACACTCCAGCCTGTGTCAGCTGCCATAGCCTTGCTAAAATGATCATGAATGACTTGGGCTTTATTAGCATGGGTTATTGCAACTCTGTCATCGCTCTGGATGGAGTGGATGAAGTTTTTGTGCCTTCTGGAACAACACTTGGCATGAAAGAACTTGGTGCTGGCATCTCCCACACGCAGCTAGAGCACCTGGGAAGCATGCCTTCTTCTTGCTCTTTCGATGGCCGCCAGCCCTACCAATCTCATCTTGAGTAGTCTACGAAGGGTGAACTCGGCAGTTGATAGGGTTCTTGTCTCTTGAGCTACCTCTAGACGCGGTATAACCTCGCTAGCGATGTGGAACTATAGCTTTGCATCACTGAAAAGAGATTTGCTCCAAATCTTCAGATCACGGGTGGTTCTGCTCAGCTTGGTTTGCAGTCCTGAGAAAGCACATCATTGCTGAACTGGATGGTTCCAAGCCCGCTCGACTGTGGCATGGAAGTGTGGGAATTTCGGCCAAAAGGACTCAAAACGGAAACGTGAACGATGCTTTGGGGCGTCGCACGGCGCTAGGATCAGCAGGCAGTGGTCGGAGCATGCCGTGGCAGAGGCCAGCAGCCCATAGGTGGGGAAGAGCAGCACCCAGATGACATTACAGAAGAATTTATCTATGCTAACCAAAGTGGGATTTTGTCATTTGTTACTCCAGGTGAAACGTCTATTCTTGCACTTGATCTCCCGCAGGCTAGCCGAGTCGATCACAGCTCTAAACCTACCCATGATGCGCCGATTTAGGTTGAAGTTGTTTTTATCCCTAGCCTCATAGATGATGTTGAAATCACCTGTAAGCAGCTAGGGCTCACTCGAGGGCGGTGCAGATCGAGCTAGCTCTAGCAAAAATTGATCTTTCCTAGCCTCGTCCGCCGGCCCGTAGACCGTAGTTAGCCAAAACGTGGAAGCCGAGCGTAGGACAGTAACTTTAGCAGTGATGGCGAACTTGCCAACGGCATGGGAAACGAAAGAGACGATCTGATTATCCCACAGAATTGCCACCCCTCCCTTGGTTCCTATCGTAGGGAGAATTATGCAGTCGACGAGTCTCGTTCCTCCTATATCCTTAACTAGGGCTGGCGACCAAACGTCGATCTTGGTTTCTTGAAGACAAAGGATCGTGGTCAATGCGATGCAGCAGCTTTGCACACAGCATCGCGCTTGGCTGGCATGTTCAGCCCTCGCACGTTCCAGCTAAGAATGGGGCATTGGTTGTCATCCATATGGAAACCAAGTCATACTCCAACGGCTACAATTACTATTGATTGAACAGGAGATCAGGGATGATAACAAACACACATGACCACGCTCCAGGGGATGCTGATGCCCTCCAATAGGCCCCAAACTGCACCAGCACCAGCTACACCTATCTGCTAACCTGACTAGAACAACAGCAAGACCTAACTCAACCCCGCTTCAGTCCGAGCGCCTTTGGAGGCTACTAGCAGAAGAAGAAACTAATATGATCACACTACAGCCTCATCGGCAGCTCCATCAGGTCCGGCCATGGCGGTAGCAACGCGCAACGCCTCGTTGCTGAGGCAGGTGAGCTTGGTGATGCAGGCGATGTCGTCGTCGGTGAGCGGCTCGTCAAATTTGCGCAGAAGCTTCTCGGCTGCCTTGGCGTTCATCTTCTCCTTCGGACCCAGCAGGCCCAGCTCACGCACTAGCCTGAGAGTTCCCCGCTGCGCGACTGGCACGGACGACGGGTTGGCTGCCTGCCGTGCGCTGTGACGCACGGGGGGTGGCGCGGCCCGGGTCTTGGGAGGGGCGGACGAACGGTGCACCGGTGCAGCAGGCACCAGTGGCGGCTTGGTGCCTTGGAAGAGGTCCTGCGGGGCAATATGCTATGCTAACGGATGGGTCTTGTCCATCAAATCATTCTCCTAATGACGTGATCCCGTTATCAAGTTACAGCTCATGTCTATGGTCAGGAAACTTTAACCATCCTTTGATCAACGAGCTAGTCTAGTAGAGGCTTACTAGGGACTTGGTATTTGTTTTTGTATTCACACATGTATTTCAGTATCCGATCAATAGAATTATGGAATGAATAATAAACCTTTATCATGATTAAGGAAATATAATTAATAACCACTTTATTATTGCCTCTAAGGCATATTTTCAACAGGAGCCTAGCCCAGAACCATCGTCTACCCTATGCCAAAACTCTTGCCAGGAACACCGATGACCTCCCATGGCGACTCCCACCACAAGAGTGACATTGTGGGAGAAAAAAGGACAAGGGAAAACACAGGGGGCGGGCAGCTTACCTTCGGAGGAGTCATTAATCGCCAGACAACCAAGCTCCCTCACGGGAATACCACTCCTAAGCTCCAGCCGCCGCCACCGAATCCGTCACCCTCTGAACACCAAAAGTTGTCTCCCCGCTCCTATCTTTCCTTGATTGTGAAATGGACGCCAACCCCTCGTGAATAGTTGCAGCAAATCCCAAGAAGGACGCACCTAGAAGCACCTGGTTGGTTTCAGGGAGGACATGGCGCAAAGAGGTGCTTTGGATCACGAGGGATCCAACGTCCCATGGGCAACTAGTGCAAGACTCGGTTAGTTGGACAGGCAAAATTGTTTTCTTTTTGGAAATCCTACGAAGCACAATACCCACAGATATGTAAAACGTACAAAAGTTGAGTGTCTTCTACTTATGATAAGTTTTGGGATTCCCCAAAGAGGAAGGGTGAAGTGGTATAGTAGCAAAATGTATTTCACTCAGTTAAGAACCAAGGTTTATCAAACCAATAGGAGATGCCACTCAGACAAGATAAATGATACCTACACACACAAACAAATGCTTGCACCCAACGACAGCAAGGGGGTTGTCAATCCCCTTGTTCTTGCCAATTGCAAGGATTAATCAGGTAGTGACAGATAGATAAGATAAAAAGGAAAATAAAAGTAAATAAATTGCAGCAAGGTATATATTTTAGGGTTTTCGTACATATAAAGTGAATGGACCCGGGATCCATAGTTTCGCTAGAGGCATCTCTCTCATGAGCATAGTACGGTGCATAAACAAATTACTTTTGGGCAATTGGTAGAACAACACATAGTTATGATGATTTATCATGCCATCATCATCATGGTGGAGGCAGCAAGGTCGATGAAGATTGTCTCCCCAGTGGTTTCCCCCTCCGGCAGAGTACCGGCGGAGGCCTCCAGATGGGATCGCGGAAGAAGAGAGGCTTCCGTCGATGGAATAATTGCTTCGGATCTCGCTCCGGTGCTTTCTAGACTTCAGGGAATTTATAACGCTGGAATTAGGTTAGACGGACCCACATGGGAGTCACAAGCTCAC
>NC_041391.1:475493983-475513595 GCF_002162155.2 Triticum dicoccoides | reverse complement strand
AGCTTGTTGCTCCCTCAAATGTTGTTGGTGCATCCCCGAAGCTTCTAGGGTCTCTTCTATTCCAGAAAAAACCATCATAAAATTTCATCATGTTTGGGTTCCGTTTGGTATGCTTTTCTACGAAACAATGAAACAAGCAAAAAATCAGAAACCGATATTGGACACTAAGTTAATATGTTAGTCCATAAAAATAATATCAAATTGCATATAAAGCATATAAAATTGACAATATAATAACATGCAACAATCAAAAAATTATAGATACGTTGTAGACGTATGAGTGAAAGATCGACGATGTCGCCTAGAGGGGGGTCGTGAATAGGCGCTTTAAAATAATTACGGTTTAGGCTTGAACAAATGCGGAATAAACCTAACGGTTAATTTGTCAAGCACAAAACCTAAAACAACTAGGCTCACTTATGTGCACCAACAACTTATGCTAAGCAAGATAAGCAACTATGTGATAGCAAGATATATGACAAAGAACAATATGGCTATCACAAAGTAAAGTGCATAAGTAAAGGGCTTGGGTAAGAGATAACCGAGGCACGCGGAGACGACGATGTATCCCGAAGTTCACACCCTTGCGGATGCTAATCTCCGTTTGGAGCGGTGTGGAGGCACAATGCTCCCCAAGAAGCCACTAGGGCCACCGTAATATCCTCACGCCCTCGCACAATGCAAGATGACGTGATTCCACTAAGGGACCCTTGAGGGCGGTCACCGAACCCGTACAAATGGTGACCCTTGGAAGCGGTCACCGAACCCGTACACTTTGGCAGCCCTTAGGGCGGTCACCGGTACCCGTCAAATTGTTCGGGGCGATCTCCACAACCTAATTGGAGACCCCGATGCTTGCTAGGAGCTTTACACCACAATGATTGAGCTCCGAACACCACCAACCGTCTAGGGCGCCAAGGCACCCAAGAGGAACAAGCTCTAGGGTGCCCGAACACCCAAGAGTAATAAGCTTCTCAAACTGCACTTCCACGTATCACCGTGGAGAACTCAAACCGATGCACCAAATGCAATGGCAAGGGCACACGGAGTGCCCAAGTCCTTCTCTCTCAAATTCCACCGAAGCAACTAATGCTAGGGAGGAAGATGAGAGGAAGAACAAGAAGGAGAACACCAAGAACTCCAAGATCTAGATACAAGGGGTTCCCCTCACATAGAGGAGAAAAAGTGATTGGTGGAAATGTGGATCTAGATCTCCTCTCTCTTTTCCATCAAAAACTAGCAAGAATCCATGGAGGGATTGAGAGTTAGCAAGATCGAAGAAGGTCAACAATGGGGGAAGAACACGAGCTCAAGGGAATTGGGTCATTGGGGAAGAAGACCCCCTTTTATAGGACCTCCTGAATCCAACCGTTATGTGCTCAGGTCGTGCACAAGCGGTACTACCGCTTGGAGGAGCGGTACTACCGATTAGCACGGTCAAAACAGCCCAACGAGAGAGAAAATACGAGTTTTTGGTCCCGAGCGGAAGTAGCCACGGAAGTAGCCGTGGTAGTACCGCTCCCAAGAGCGGTAGTAAAAAATTACTTCCGCTCCTGTCCGCGGTAGTACCGCTGCAGCCTTTTCAGAACACCAAAACTGACACAACTTCTGCAAACGGACTCCGAATTCAACGAAACCAAGTTTGTTGGAAAGCTAGCGACAAGGGCTAACACAATATTGAAAGAAATATCAATAAGAAGCAAATTAGAAAAGGCCCATAAGAAAATCGTGAGAACCCTTCCTCGGATAAGACCGGTAAAACCTCCAACACCGAAAACATCATAGAAGATGCATGCGAACTCCGTTTTCGATGAACTCAAGCTTGTCATCAAGATGACCATAAGCTCTAAGACTCATATAGAGAACCATACAAGAACCAAGAAAAAATATGCAAGGATGCAATGGTTTGAGATCTCTACTAACGATACGATCAAGCTACCAACTTGAGAGCCCCCCTTGATAGTACGACAAACGATCCTATAACCCGGTCTCCTAACTACCACCATGAGACCGGTAAAATAGAAAACCTATCAAGGGAAAACCTTTGCCTTGCACTTGGTCCACTTGATATAGATGATGACGATCTTGACTCCCTCAAGTTGGACCACCTTTCTTGATTGTGTTGGCTCGATGAAGACTAGATGATTGCTCGCCCCATAGTCCACTATGGGTGAGCTACTCTTCGTCTCATCTTCACAAGTCCATTGACACCACAATGGATGGCAAGATTCAAGCACTTGATCTCTTCGTGATGCTCCACTTGAACTTGCACACGGCAATCTTGATGACGATCACCACTTGATGTCATCCTTTCCATGGGTTGTATGATATCTTCCTCTTGATGCAAGCCCATGGATACGTACCTAACCCCACATATAACTCTCATGTAGACCATGGGTTAGTACACAAAGTGCAATGGACAACGCTTACCATACCATGGGATCACTTGATCCCTCTCGGTACATCTTCTACGCTTTGTGAGTTGATCAACTTGATTCACTATTGACTTAGTCTTGATAAACCTTGAATCTTCTACTCTTCATTTGGATGATGTATTGAAGGTAAACATGAATGATCACACAACCTTCTTCTTCAAGACATGATTGCAATAAGCTCAACACTCGCATGACCAATCTTTGGATAATTCCTTAATAGCACCTTGGTCAACTCATAAACTCCTTGAAACCAACACATGGACTTCAAGAAAAGCCTATGGACAAATCCTTTAAATATAACTCAAGACAACCATTAGTCCATAGAGATTGTCATCAATTACCAAAACCAAACATGGGGGCACCGCATGTTCTTTCAATCTCCCCCATTTTGGTAATTGATGACAATCACTTTCAAGAGAGTTTGTATAAGGAATTATGCATCACCATGCAATGCAACAACCAATAGTGCATGCGAATGAGATGCAAATGCTAAGGAACAAAACCAAAGCAAGAAGAGATAACTCTCTAAACTTCTCCACAAAACTCTCCGAAACTTCTCCCCCATTGGCATCGATTGCCAAAATGGGCGAAAATCTAAGAAGGCAATATAAATTGTGGTCCTCCATAAATTGTGTATTTCTCAACAAGAGAGTGGAATGCAATACACAAGTTTGACGGTAAATACTAGGAGGAAAACAAACTATATTTAGGCCCAAAGTCCACAAAAGAAAGATATGCCACAAAGACATAAGAAAGAGAGAAACAAGCAATCAAGCAATCAAAAGATACCAATTGAAGCAAGCAATCAACGAATATCATTTGAGCCAACTAGACCAATGATCCTACATGCCACATGAATGAATAAATGATATGAGCGAAGGAGTGTTCTAAAGAAACTGGAGAAGCTCCCCATGATTTGTGCACACATAAGAATTTTTGTATTTGAATACAAAGTGCACAAAATAGGGTCATAGCTCCCCCAAAATCAATAGAAACTTACATCCAGTGCAAGTGAGCCTATAGGAAACAAAGCCTAGCGCTTGCAACAAGCACATGGTTGAGCAACATGTAAAAGAGGCAACTTAAGAATAGGCTCAACCAAAATGATGTGTGTGAGTCATGGCGAAGCACTTGAGAAGACTAAAATTAGGATGAGCATAAAGCATCAACATAGTCTTGAAAGAATGAGGCACACGGTGCAAGGCCTATCATTCCCACACACAACTGGCAAAAGGGTTCACAAGCTTACTAATAAGCAAAAGAGAACCTATGCTTGTGATAACCCGTGGTGAAGATAGACAAGGGGAGGCTCATCAAGACGAGGGATACCAATTAAGATGGCAAAAACCTCGTAAACATAAGCAAGAGGAAAATAACCTTCACCACACAAGAGTGCATCAAGATGCAACGATAGAGGACACACACTCAAGGCACAAGCTTTCACGGAGCCACCAAAGAAATAACATAAGAAAGACAAGGTGGACGTGAAAGAAAGGATATCAACTAGAGATGTAATTTCTCTCAAGTGTATAAGGTTCTATGTAGATGAAATCATGATGATATATAAATCTACAACGAAGGATGTACACCCGAAATAGTTACAACACGAAGGAACAAGATATCCACAAGGAAGTCATAAATATACCAATAAGATATTTGCTTGAAAGCATAGCACTTGGCTAGATATGGTCTTATTGTATATAAATGAAGTCCACACACACATCCATCAAGGGCATCACAACTAGCAATAGATATCATCGTTGGGATGCTTTGAGAAAGGAACAAGTATCACAAGATATGAAATGAATATCATGCCAAGATACAACCTACACAAGGTTGAATGCAAGAGGGGAAAGCATGAATAGATACTTGTTACCGAGATATCATTGGAAGGATGTAGTAGATACCAATTGAAGGTAGATAGTAGTTCATTGATCATCCTAGCTTGACTCCAATATGCACATGGTGACAACACCTTCCTTGTGAGTGAGCCGAGCATCCAATGCATCTCCAAATGTTCCTAGAAGAACAACACAAACTAAAGGGTACCCAAACTCATCGCGACCAAATAGTTAGAAACACCAATACATAGGACAAACTTCACATAAATATGTGCATATAGATATGAAAATGAATTTCATGCACATCTCATCCAAATTGAGACTAGGTGGAGTTTCCCCTATATATTGAGTCAAAGAAAGAAAGCATGCCAAATGAAATACATGAAGTAAACATGCATGCTCAAGACTTTCAAAACCCGAAACCAAAAACAAAGAAATGCCAAGTGAAAAGGATACCAAATCGAGAAATCATCACTTGGAAGATATCATTAAAGATACATCAAGGAATGAGATATCCATTGATACACACTAAACTAAAGATGTCAAACTCCCAAAAAGAGGATGGTTCCAAACAAACCAGGCTCTCAACAAAGTTTCATGATGGCACAAAGTACCAAAAAGAAATGGCTTGCCTTCCACCAAAACACACTTGATAAGGATCACAAGAAGAGTGTTCTAAAGAAAATAGGATAGCTCCCCCACGAATTGTGCATTATATAGGATTTGCATTTGAATACAAAATGCACAAGGTGGGATCACCACTTTCACTATATCTAGAAAACACTAGACAAGAACAAGAAATAAACAAGATCCACAAGTGGTAGGGAAGACAACGGGAGTTGACACAAACCTTGGCAAGAGAAAAAGGCAAATAAACAAAAGCCAATGTAAAGATGATCAATTAAATTCTATCACACATAAGTGATTACCAATTGTCAAAAGACAAGGAGTATTTGGAAATAATTCCCGGTGATAGATAGCAAGGATATCTGACATCATATTCACTCCAAACAAAAAGCAAATTGCAACTTGTAGAGCTAACATGCCACCTAGGAACAAGATAATTTACAATATCAATTCTAGGTGACAATATCTCAAATGTACACATTTTCTAGGCTTGTAATATGCACTTAGCATATTACTCCCCCATAATGTGATACCAATAAGAACTTAACAAGAGGCAATAAGAGGATCCAACACGAGATAATCAATGGAATTTTTAGAATTTGAATTTCTCATGAGAGATATACCACCTAGTGACTAGATAATCTTGTAATATCAATACTAGATGGTATTCCTCATGTACACACATTTATAGGATTGTGAGGTGCACAAAGCACATCACTCCCCCAAAATGGGATGTTCCATTGATCTCTCACACGAGCCAACTAGGATACAAACAGGAAGCAAAAAGGCTCAACGCACGACGCACACGTACATGATGTGCAAACCAACACACACATACTTGATTGCTCAAGATAAGCAAGTTGGAAGCGCAACATATACAAACACATGCAAGGAACAAAAGCAAAACATGCAAGGGGGAAAGTAACTTTCAAGGTAAACAATTTAAGTACAAGTTACCGCAAGGAGGCACATTGGATATAAGATAGAAACTTGATAATCCAATTGACTTGGCTTGAGACAAAGAGAATGATGAAGTCCCCTTAATTCTTCATAATGTAGCCAAGTCTCCAATGCCCTCCAACAACACCTATTGATCAAGTTTGAGCGTGTTGGTCCAACCAAGCTGGGTCCTAAGAGGTTAGTCACAATAGGTTTGGCTACCCAAATGGTTCTTTGCTTGACACCACTTTGAGTACCAACAAACTTGGCAAACACATTGCCAACCTTATCCTTACCAAGAGAATAGATATCATCAATAATAACTGGGTTGGATAAGTTACCACTAGTGCATGAAGAAGCGACGTGACCTTTCTCACGACATAAGTAGCAACGTCTACTCTTCACTTTCTTCTCACTTGATTTCTGAATTTGAGAAGCATTAACTTGAGTCTTCTTGGGAAGAGGCCTTTCTTCAACTTGATGTTGAGCATGAGATTGAACTTGTGCCCTCTTCCCTTGTTGCTTGACACTAATGGCCTTCTTCTTCAATGGGCAAGATCTAACATGATGCCCTTTGACTTTGCACTTGAAGCAAACAATCTTGGCCGAATTCTTGACTTGTTCTTGGCCCTTCTTCTTGATCAACTTGGACTTCTTCTTCTTGTTGGAGTTGAATCCAAGTCCACCTTTGTCATTGGGGGATTTTTGCACACTCAAAATATTGTTGAGTGTGGCCTTCCCTTCATGACACTTTTCCAAGTCTTTCTTCAAAGAAGTGACTTGGGCCTTGAGCTCTTTGATTTCCTCTACATGGTTAGTCTCAACACAAGTACTAGAGGAAGTATAAGCTTCATCGTTAGAGCAACAAGGCAAGGAAAGCAATTCATCACAAGATGTACCAACATTGTGAGTAGATGAATTACAAGGACTAGCACATGGCAATATACTATTTTGACTAGAAGTAGTGCTAGTATCCACATGAGGATCACTAGATGTTACCTTAGCAATCATGGCCTCATGAGCTATCTTTAGCACACTATGGGATACTAGAAGATCATCATGAGAGCTTGAGAGCTTTTCATGACTTTCTTCCAATTTCCCATAATTGCTAGATAGCACCTCAAGTTGAGCCCGTAGCTCAACATTCTCCTTCAAAATGGATGCTTCACAAGTAATAGAATTAGTAGCACAAGCATCATCATTAACAACAAGAGGATAAGGCAACTTGGCAAGCTCTTTTAAATAAGAAGCTTCAAGTTGGGCAGGAGACTCGGTGAGTTTGATGAGCTCACCCTTGATGACCCTTGAGCCATTTTGGAGGTGCTCAAAATCCTCAAGGAGTCTAGCATGAGAAACTTCAAGCTTAGCATTTTTAGTTTTGAAATCGTTGGCCACATCAAGAGCTCTATCATGAGATTTCCTCACTCTAGATAATTCTAGAGCAAAAGTCTCCTCAAGAGATTCGGAGGTGGTTTGTTCATGTTCAAGAGCTTGAGATAGCTCCGTGATCTCATTTGCATAATCACGCCCATGAGCTTCCATTTTCTCAATGGTGACCTCTTGCTCCTCGAGATGAGATTCCAACTCCTCAATATATTTCTTGCCCTCAATGGCAATGGACATAATTTCCATGAAGTTGGAACGAGCAATTTTATTTTTATGAAGAGCTTTAAAAATCATCTCCCCCTTAGTTTTTAAGGAGGCAACATTATCATTCTCTTCATCATTATCCTCATCATCATTAGCATCAACATCATCATCAAGAGACATATTGGGGTACAAAGTAGGAGATACCTTTGATGCCTTAGCCATAAGGCAAAAAGCAATAGATGATGATGTAGGATCCCTTGAGGCACCATTAAACACCACATCTTGTTCCATGGAGTGTTCGGTTTCCTCTACATTGTTAGCACAATAATTCGAGGAAATAGATGCATTTTTATCATGGCAACAAGACATAGCAAGCATATCATCATGCGATTTAGTCAAGCAATTTCTACATGATATGCAAGGACTATCAACACAAGCATGTGAAACATTTGGAGTGCTCGAAGTGTTAAAGCCCAAAGAAGGAGCATTGTAATAATATGATGAAGGATCATCCACAATAAGCATACTATCACCATTGCAATGACCAACACTATTCACCATATCATTACCTTGTGGCAAACCACATGTAGGTGAAGTAGAAGAAGTTGAGAAGACTATACGACCGGAGGTGGAGAGGGAACAATCATCCCCACAAATATTGGACACACCATATTTATCTTGAAGCTTTGTCCACAACTCATGAGCATCCCGGAACGGCATGAGTTGAAAAATAACTACATTGCTCAAAGCATCAAAAATCACATTAGAAGCTTGAGCATTGAGATAAGAGTTTTTCTCATCCTCTAAAGATAATCTTTGGGGATCCTTTGGAGGAGAAAAACCTATATCTACAATTCGCTCTAAATTTGGGTCCATGACTCTAAAGAGATTAAGCATGCGAATTACCCAAATATCAAAATTTGTGCCATCGAAACTAAGAGTGTCAGAGAATCCTAATCCCCTAGTCGACATCTTTACTCTCTAGGCGGTTAAGCCTAACAAAGAGAGACGAGGCTCGGATACCAATTGAAAGATCGAGGATGTCGCCTAGAGGGGGGGGTGAATAGGCGCTTTAAAATAATTATGGTTTAGACTTGAACAAATGCGGAATAAACCTAACGGTTAATTTGTCAAGAACAAAACCTAAAACAACTAGGCTCACTTATGTGCACCAACAACTTATGCTAAGCAAGATAAGCAACTATGTGATAGCAAGATATATGACAAAGAACAATATGGCTATCACAAAGTAAAGTGCATAAGTAAAGGGGTCAGGTAAGAGATAATCGAGGCACGCGGAGACGATGATGTATCCCGAAGTTCACACCCTTGCGGATGCTAATCTCCGTTTGTAGCGGTATGGAGGCACAATGCTCCCCAAGAAGCCAGTAGGGCCACCGTAATCTCCTCACGCCCTCGCACAATGCAAGATGCTGTGATTCCACTAAGGGACCCTTGAGGGCGGTCACCGAACCCGTACAAATGGCGACCCTTGGGGGCGGTCACCGAACCCGTACACTTTGGCAACCCTTGGAGGCGGTCACCGGTACACGTCAAATTGCTCGGGGCGATCTCCACACCTAATTGGAGACCCTGATGCTTGCCCAGAGCTTTACACCACAATGATTGAGCTCCGAACACCACCAACCGTCTAGGGCGCCAAGGCACCCAAGAGGAACAAGCTCTAGGGTGCCCGAACACCCAAGAGTAATAAGCTTCTCAAACTTCACTTCCACATATCACCGTGGAGAACTCAAACCTATGCACCAAATGCAATGGCAAGGGCACACGGAGTGCCCAAGTCATTCTCTCTCAAATCCCACCGAAGCAACTAATGCTAGGAAGGAAGATGAGAGGAAGAACAAGAAGGAGAACACCAAGAAATCCAAGATCTAGATCCAAGGGGTTCCCCTCACATAGAGGAGAAAGTGGTTGGTGGAAATGTGGATCTAGATCTCCTCTCTCTTTTCCCTCAAAAACTAGCAAGAATCCATGGAGGGATTGAGAGTTAGCAAGCTCGAAGAAGGTCAACAATGGGGGAAGAACACGAGCTCAAGGGATTAGGTTCATTGGGGAAGAAGATCCCCTTTTATAGGACCTCCCGAATCCAACCGTTATGTGCTCAGGTCGTGCACAAGCGGTACTACCGCTTGGAGGAGTGGTACTACCGCTTAGCACGGTCAAAACAGCCCAACGAGAGAGAAAACATGAGTTTTTGGTCCCGAGCGGAAGTAGCCACGAAAGTAGCTGCGGTAGTACTGCTCCAAGCGGTAGTACCGCTCCCAAGAGCGGTAGTAAAAAATTACTTTCGCTCCTGTCCGCGGTAGTACCGCTGCAGCCTTTTCAGAACACCAAAACTGACACAACTTCTGCAAACGGACTCTGAATTCAACGAAACCAAGTTTGTTGGAAAGCTAGCGACAAGGGCTAACACAATCTTGAAAGAAATATCAATAAGAAGCAAATTAGAAAAGGCCCATAAGAAAATCATGAGAACCCTTCCTCGGATAAGACCGGTAAAACCTCCAACACCGAAAACATCATAGAAGACGCATGCGAACTCCGTTTTCGATGAACTCAAGCTTGTCATCAAGATGACCATAAGTTCTAAGACTCACAAAGAGAACCAAACAATAACCAAGAAAAAAGATGCAAGGATGCAATGGTTTGAGCTCTCTACTAGCGATACGCTCAAGCTACCAACTTGAGAGCCCCCCTTGATTGTACGACAAACGATCCTATAACCCGGTCTCCTAACTACCACCATGAGACCGGTAAAATAAAAAACCTATCAAGGGAAAACCTTTGCCTTGCACATGGTCCACTTGAGATAGATGATGACGATCTTGACTTCCTCAAGTTGGACCATCTTTCTTGATTGCGTTGGCTCGATGAAGACTAGATGATTGCTCCCCCATAGTCCACTATGGGTGAGCCACTCTTCGGCTCATCTTCACAAGTCCATTGACACCACAATGGATGGCAAGATTCAAGCACTTGATCTCTTCATGATGCTCCACTTGAACTTGCACACGACAATCTTGATGACGATCACCACTTGATGTCATCCTTTCCATGGGTTGTATGATATCTTCCTCTTGATGCAAGCTCATGGATACGTACCTAACCCCACATAGAACTCTCACATAGACCATGGGTTAGTACGCAAAGTGCAATGGACAATGCTTACCATACTATGGGATCACTTGATCCCTCTCGGTACATCTTCTACGCTTTGTGAGTTGATCAACTTGATTCACTATTGACTTAGTCTTGATCAACCTTGAATCTTCTACTCTTCATTTGGATGATGTATTGAAGGTAAACATGAATGATCACACAACCTTCTTCTTCAAGACATGCTTGCAATAAGCTCAACACTCGCATGACCAATCTTTGAATAATTCCTTAATAGCACCTTGGTCAACTCATAAACTCCTTGAAACCAACACATGGACTTCAAGAAAAGCCTATGGACAAATCTTTTAAATATAACTCAAAACAACCATTAGTCCATAGAGATTGTCATCAATTACCAAAATCAAACATGGGGGCACCGCATGTTCTTTCAATGAGTGTCCAGGTGCAAAACATATGAATGTAAACAAAAATTGCCTCAATCTACGCAAATGAACCATGAAGACATTTGTAACTCTTTTGAATTGTTTACTTTCCATCGTATTTGTAATTTGTGCTTTTAAATTTTGCCTTTTTCATATTTTTTGATATTTGTGATACTTCAGCTTTTACCGAGCCTTTGTATTCTAGACCCCCCCTTCAATTTAGCTTTGTTTTCAGTTTTTATTTTCTATGTGGACCAAATGACAAGGTTGTCATGTCGCATTAATCACGGGTACACTGTCGTCCAGATCGCTTTGATTGAGGAACAAATTCCCCCAAAGACTATATCATGTGGATACAATTATTTGCTATAAATAAATGAATTTATATTAATATTTTGGTTATTGGACCACCCTGGCCCATAGGGCAAGCTACTTCACTGGGTAAAAGACCAAAATACTTGGCAACAAAAGTTAAAGGTGAAATTTTCAAAATTTGAAACTAAATACCATATGTAGGAGGAATGATGAAAATGTATCACTCTGAACATGATGTGTATATAGTACAACATAGGAGTAAATCTGAGGAAAATAAATAAATATTCCGCTTGGTCTTTTGAGGCTTAATCTGCGGTAGGACTGCAAACGAGTTGAATTCGAGCGAGTTTGAGTTGGCTCAGCTCAACTCGTATTAAAAATCGAGCGAGCTCAAGCTGATTGAAGCTCAAGATCGAGCTGTAAAAAATGACTCGTGCTCAGCATGTAATGATCTCAATTCGATCTCAAGCTAGTTTTGAGCTAAATGAGGCGGTAAAAATTATAAATTTATGATGATTATTCTAAATAGATAAGGACACAACATGTCACAACTTTGTACGACCATCTCGTCGTGCTCGGGAGATCTCCTCTTGGTCTCTTGGGCAAACTAGCAATAGATGGTGGACCTAGCAATAGATGATGGTCTTTGTTGACGAAAAACAAGAAAACGAAGGTGCATATGCTCAGAACTTTTATGAAAAACAACAGGATATTTAACACCGTATCATAATTAGGCATAGATCTTCTCTGCACTTAATTAAGGTTGCATGTTTGCTAGTAAATAAAATGGAGATAAATTATAGACAACGTATATGGTAACAAATTATCTTATTTCCATTTAATATATAGCATGATCATTTAACATAATGATATTATGTCGAGTATCGAACTAAAATTGAACGAGCCATTATTAGCTCAAGATTGGCTCATTTTTCGATCAAACTACATAAAGTGTTCAAATTCAGCTCGTTTCTTTTCAAGTCAATCTCGAATCGAGCCAAAAAACTAGTCGATCTCGAGCGGCTCACGAGCCTCGAGCTTTTCTTGCAGCCATAATCTGTGGCAATGTTAAAAACCAGACGCAAGATTTTTAACCATGACAAATTTGATGCATTAACGACAAATTATGTTGTTGAGAGCATGTCAACTTCCTTCAGTAAACATAGCAAATCCATGCCATGCTCAGGTTTTTGACAAGATTTGTCATGTCTGCTGAAAGAATTTGTCATGTTCGCAACAACATTTTTTTTCAAAAAGGGGGTCTCCCCGGCCTCTGCATCAGAACGATGCATACGGCCATGTTCGCAACAACATAATTTGCCATAAAAATATCAACTCCAGTACTTCACCATGGTTAAAAAAATCTGACTATACATTTGTATGAAAATCCTTGACCTGTTGGGAGACACGCGTGGACCCCACGGTATAGCCGCCACGAAATGCATGATTGCTCGTGGGAGCAAAGCATAACGAAATATCGGACTGTACCGACGCTTATCATTAGGCATTGTTATTTTTAGTTTACAATGGCAATATGACTTCTCAGGATGTTCGTACGTACCGGTGCACATATTTTCTTCTGACGAGGAGTACAGCAGTTCGTTTCACTGCTTGAACACACCGGCATTAGGAAACGATGGGACCTTTGTAAATTATGTGGCTGGTACAAACGACTCAGAAGAATGGTATTCTTGGCCAATGGAGCAACAGGTTCCTTAACAACGTTAATTCTAAGCTTCCTGCAGCCTGCCAGATCACTACTTAAATGTGGGTTTGGTAGTGGACTTCTGCGATCCACCAATACTAAACAGAACATGTGTTTCAGAAAAAGAGAAAAGTCAGTGACACTGTCAGCCAGAAAACTTTTGGAGGTTGTTGGGATTATCATTCATGCATGCCTATTTATTTTATTTTTCTCAAGGGAGAAGGACAAAGCACACCCCATGGTTTAAGTGCGAAAAAAAGAACTCGTGAAATCATAGCATATCTTATCTCCGCAAATATACAAGTCTGCCACCGGCCGCGCAGGCATATAGAATCTGGTTGGGAATAAATCTCACGAACTCATGCAGTGGTCTTTCTTCTTCGTCTGTGTCATCAAGTGAAGATGCAAGGGTTCGCGATTCATTTGGTTCTTTTTCTGACTTGAAGTCTTCTTGCACAAGAGCCAGCTAGCGACCGCAACTGCAATATGAAACTGACTCGCGAACTCCTCTTTATGCAATGACCAGTGAGATTAGGCACGGTTCGAGAAAAGAAACAAGTGAGATTACATCTCTGTTGCATGCATCATGCGTTGGCAAGGAGCTAATGGCGCAATGACGTTGACGCAAGGTGGAGTGTCAGCCTCAGCGTACGTGGTATAACAACGCCAAGCGTATATACATGATGACCAGAGCCAGAGTCGTATTGCCAGTCTCTTGGAAAACGTAAGCTGCTAACTCAGATATTCTGAAATACTCGACCGATAATCTGACACCAACGTAATCATTCAGAATTTGGTTTGTCGGTCCACTCAGCATCTTTGTTCGACGCTAATACATGAAGGGATCTTTTTGCCGTTTGGACGGGCCTCTTGAATTATTCTCTTTAGTTTATGTATATATATACTCCTATATATGTATGCTTCGCTGGGCATATACGAAAGCAGCACGTAGGTCGCACGATATAAAAAAAAGTTCCATCTCTTATTGGCCACAGAGAATAACATATCCATTGCACACTTTAGCGCATGATTTACAACAATTATTATACCGTGAACCGTCTGCTTCCACCGAGCAGTAAGTGCATTTCCTTATAGTTTCACATACAATAATTATATGCTCGATTTACCACAAATTAATGTATATCAAATTATGGCCTATATTAGAAGTCCCTTTTTGGTGTAGATTAAATTTCATAAAAATCTAATTATGGCCTATACTAGAAGTCCCTTTTTGGTACTTTGACTACTGACCAAGTTTGTTTTGGTCACACACTGTCAAAGTTGTATGGTCGATAAAATGAGTGGATACTTGCTCTGCCCCTGTGGGTGATAAGGGCAAAAGAACAAAATAGAAAATGTCAGAGAAATTGAGGGGAAGATGAAAAGAAGCGGCAGCTGTGTAGAAAGGAAAAGAACAAAATAGAAAATGTCATATTAATGATAGTTCCTTTGTCGGAAAATTATAAAATCTAGGCATTTCGATGTGCATTATGAACAGTCAGACCGCTATATTTAAAAATATCCCCTGTGCATTATGAACAGTCAGGCCGCTATATTTAAAAATATCACATGTGCATTATGAACAGTCAGACCGCTATATTTAAGTTTCTTAACGTTTCATAAATTTGTGTTGATATTTTTGTAAGAGATATGATGTTATTTCATTTCTCTATGTTTTCAAATGCACCTTCATGCCACCCGTTATAGCGGTCTAACTGTTCTCAGTGACCAAATATTTTTGGCACTTCAATTTAAGGGTCAAGTAGTGTTAGTTTCAAGTTTAGGATCCAAATTCAACTCATCTAACAATTGATGGGCAAAAGAAATGTCGGGTATGATGTTTAAATATTTTTCTGGAAAATGGTTTTAGTTAGTGAATTATAAGAATACTTTGAATGATTATAGACAATCTATAAATTGCTCAAAAATGAATACTACAGTTTCTCGAAACAGGCTTTTGCCCCACTTTATAAATAAAGCAACAACCATACAAAGTACACGGCCGAACGATACAAAGTGGTGAAGTAACCCTCTTACAAAGCCAATCTCAGGATATCCGGAAACGCGGACTGCAGGAGACTACGAGACCGGAAGATAACACAAGAAGACCTGAGCACCGCTACACTACACCCTAGAACACCTAAGCTCCACGACAACGCCCTCAGGAGGGGGAACAACGCCAGGTGTCGCCGCTGTCGAGTCCAACGGACAAGGGTTTTCATCCAGAACTCAGGCACGGAGAGGAGCACCACGACGACATCTTCAAGAAGATAATGACGCCAATGAGCGTAAAGCGCAGAGCTTTTGCTCGGCAGCTCCCTCATGCCACCATGAGGTCTTCAAGAGAGTGCGTGGGAAGTCCAGATCCCCAGATCCAGATCGGGGCGCCGCCACTACCAAAGACAAATGGCTCGCCTGAGCCTACCCGCCGCTACACCTTTTGACACCCACACGACCAAGATGTATAGCCACCACCGCTGCCATGGCGCCTGCCGGAGAGCCAACGAAGCAGACCACCTTCTAGGACCGCCGCATCGGCATCCAAGTCGCGAGACATCGCCCACCGTCCGCTTCACAATGCACAAACCGCGGCAGGAGAAGCCTGGCATCAGCCACCGAGCCAGGGTCAGCGCCACCATCGTCGGGGTGCCCACGCCTGCAATCCCACCAATCCCAGTTGACCGGGGGGGACATGACTCCGTGACTGCCGACGGCCATCGTTGAGAAACCTGCTGAGACAACGCCAAGCCCGCGACTTGAGGCACCGATCCAACCGTCAGACAGAGGCCCCGACCACCACTACCACGGACCTCCACCTACGCTATAACGTGAGGACGCCTCTTCAACCAGACCGTAAGCACCCACCTTGACCTAGCCAGCGGCGACCCAACCATGCACAGGGAGCAACAAACATCGAGCAGGAGGGCCAGGTCAAACTCCTACCGGACTGCTCGTCCACATCGCCAGCCTACTGCCAGCGCACGTACCCAGTGAAGACGGTCGCCGGCCCAATCCATGGGGGCTACACATGGCGGCCGAAAACTCTGGCCACCTAGCAGCCATTACGGCAACCTCGCCCCACCTCAGCTTCGTGCACAAGTCCCATCACCGCCCACCACGCCCTGGCCACCACCCGCCGACCACAACCCCACCACCACGCCCGCGGGAAGCACCCAGAGCACAACCACCGGCTGCCGGCTGCCGGCCCCGAGACCTAGCCCACCGGCGCAACATCAAGCTGCAACGCCGGAGCCAGCTAGGCCCAGGCAAGCCGCGCACGGCACCCATGGCTCCCCCGACGGAAGGTCGGATCCGCCGGGGCGACCGCGCCGCCCGCTTGCAGCCCTCTGGAGGCGCCCCCGGTCCATATCTAGATCGAGATCGAGAGGCCCCACCATAGCCTCCCCGCACAGGTACACTCCACCTAGCCTCTGATGTGCGGCCACCCGCACCTCTACTCCCAGGAACCGCCGAACAGCCGCCCCAGACGCAGTCGCGCTGCACCGCCCTGCCTAGCCGCGCGCCTCCACTCGCGGATGCTGTCCCGCGCGAGCAGACGCCACGAGGAGGGGAGAGACGCCTCGCCGCCACCGACGCCGGCGGCTGCGAGAGAGGTAGGGGAGGCGAGGGAGAGTTGGAGGCGGTTAAGAGGCGCGGGAGCGGGCTGGGCGAGACGAGGGAGGAAGCCTCCAGTAACTTCTGAAGGGGTGTTTGTTTTCAGGGACTTTTTGATGTAGGGACTAGAAAAAGTCCCTCTTAGAGACTTTTTAACCAAACACGAGGGACTATTAGGGACAAAGTTGTTTTTTGGGACTAAATGAAGAAGACTCTCAAGGATAGTCTTTTTTGAGACTTTTCCAACAATGCCCCTCCCTGCACCCATTGCTCCGCCGCCACATGGTGTTATTTGGTTGTTATTTTTCTGTATACTAGAGGTAACATGGTCATTTAATAACCTCTAGGAATAGACTAGGGACTTTTTAGTCCCTGAAAACAAACAGGAAGTGATTTTTTAGGGACTAAGGACTTTTTAGTTAAGACTAGAAAAAGTCCTACGATTTATGAACCAAACAGAGCCTGAATACTACAGTTTGGAAAATAGGGGTAGAGATGGTGTTGTGGGCCTTTTGCTTGGCTGATGGTATTTCGAGCATTGTTATGCCAAAAGAGATTAATACGCAATTAGCGGTTGATTGTAGACCACGGACTTCACGGCGATGGCATATATTGATATATGCATGCTATGTAGTGACATGAAAATAAACAAGTCGTCTTTTAGTTGCAAATGAGGGATCAGAGTGTTATTCAGTGGTGTTGAAGGGGTTTGTTCGCTCCTGCTACGTATATAAATCCCAGCATGTACACTAGATTAGTATCACAATATAAATGATACTCATCTAATCTCTACTGACCAGAAATGTCATGTCAATAGTCATATGGAACGCCTTTTCTGCCGGCTATTGTAGGCTAAATAAATCAGGTAGGACTTTCGTTTATGTACGCATGCAGACAGCATAACAAGTTCATAACTACGTAGTTGGTTCCATTAGGAGACCATCACTATGTCAAGAAATCAAGAAAACGTACTTGCAAAATGAAGCATCAATAACACATCCGAGGATTTTTACGGTACCCTTGTACTCCCAATTGGAGGTGGGGAGTACGGATCGATATCCACCATTGATTCGAAAGGGCAATATTGACTTTCTCTCCGGAACAAAATTCTCAGCGCAGTTTGTGCCTAAATTCGGTTTACATGCAAGATAGCTGATGCGTACATCTTGGTGGGTGCGCAGGCGCCGATTGATCTGGATCATCCGCTTGTCTCTCGCACGACTATCGTCTCAGCCGCTACCGCCACGCCGACGCACCGCCCGAATTCTACAGAATCGATTTTGCTCCTTCTGTAATTTGTGTTCATTGGTTGAAACTAAATTGATGTCTTCAGTCGCTTGCTGCTAGCACGATTCGACCCTAAGTGCGTCTACTTGTCACCTGTCCCATTGGTTTTGATTCTCCGGTCCTCAAGGTCTGCAACTCTGCATCTCGTTCTCTTGCCATGCATCGCTTATCAAGAAGAAAGTAATTACAGGTCTCTGGCAGCCGCCTCGCCGGCAGGGCCTCGTCCCCATGGTCCAGCTGATGAACTTAGGGTTTAATTATTGTGATGTTCTTTTCATAAAAATGAGTCAGAAAATGATGCAATCCACGTTGTGTTCATAACTAACATTGCAGCAGTTATCCTACGTAATTGCTCATGGTACCATTTTACCCTTAAGATAACGGCACTCCACAACTTTTGGTGTCGGTAATCCATTGATACTAGGTTGGAGTACCAGTGAAGATTATCCGTTGGATTTGACAGAATGGACAGCTTGTATATAATTAGGGGTACTGTAACGTCGGTCGAGACCGATATGGTATACGCATTTCTTTCTGTTTCCGGAAGGAAGCTGCCGGCGGAAACGACGAATTGCCAAGCCACTGGATTTGATGACTCCTGCTAAAACTTGTCGCCTCGTGGAGCAGGTGCGTATGCTGAGTCAAAAACATTTATTTGGGGAATTTAGTATTGCACGAGGCAGATACAGCCCCCTCATGAGTGAGATCAAAGTGTTTTATTACGTGCAACTTACAAGTTCATCGTTAATTTAGTACTCATCCATCCTAAAGTTGAATGATCATGTCTACAGTACAAAGTTGAGACTTATTTTGGGACGTGGAACATTAGTCTCGATCTGCAAAAAGATTCGTCAGTGCTTCAGTTCATTTTGCATGTGTGTGTGTCCTTCTCGGTTGCATTCTTACTGTTTGCGTATGCGACATATTTATTTCACATCTGTAACATCCCAAATTTTTAATTTGGAATGTTATACATAGGTCATCATATGCATATCATATTTTAATTGCATTTTGGTTTGATCCTAAAATTTTTAAGCAACTCAAGGACCCATAGAGAGAGTTGGGTATTTCATTATTTTCATATTTCATTTTTTTCTCGAATATTGTAAAGAGGATCATTTTGGTTTTAATCATTTTCTCTCCGAATATTTCAATATTAAAATAAAAGAGAGGGGATAAAATGACTTCTCCAAAATAAAAAAATATTGGAGGAAAAATGTTGAAATCAAATAATTATTTTATTTGGATTTTTATTGCTATTTTATTTGAATTGGAAAAAATATGCATTTTTCAAAATTGCATTTTTTTAGGCCAGAAAAATGTTCACTTTGTTCTAAATATTTTACTTAGACGGTGAAATTGTTTTT
The DNA here is from genome assembly GCF_002162155.2 of Triticum dicoccoides. Lineage (NCBI taxonomy): Eukaryota > Viridiplantae > Streptophyta > Magnoliopsida > Poales > Poaceae > Triticum > Triticum dicoccoides. The sequence continues at coordinate 475,494,311 of NC_041391.1, read as the reverse complement.
TGCATTTTTAGAATTTTTTATATTTTATTAGGATTTTTCGGTTCGGGCGAAAATTATTTTTTAGAAAAATCTCGTGGACCACACTGGGCCAGCGGCCCATCCGGCCCACAGCCCCCGCCGCCCTCACCGCGTGCCCGAGCCGGACTCCGCCGGGAGTTCGAGCTGCCGCCGGTGCCGCCTTGGCCCCTCTGCCAAGACGGATTGCCCCCCTTTAAATGCCACCCCCGAGGCCCTCGTCCCGCACCGCCGCCACACACCGCCACCACATCGCCGCCGCAGCCGCCGCCTGCCTCGCCGCCTGCCCCGCCGTCCCGCGTAGCCCGCCGCC
>NC_041391.1:475488977-475493299 GCF_002162155.2 Triticum dicoccoides | reverse complement strand
CCTGCCCCATCGTCCCGCGTAGCCCGCCGCCGCGCCGCACCACCCGCGTCACCCCGCCGCCGCCCGCGCAGCCGTCCGGCCTCGCCGGTCTCGCCGACTATTTTTTTCGGTTTAAGTAAAAATCGTCCCGGTTTTTTTAGAAACCCAAGATCTGTTTTTTTAATAGATCGGTTCGATGGTTTTTCGTCGGTTTAGTTATTTAGCGGACGTTCGTTCGTTGTTTTAATGAACGTTGTTCGCCAGTTAGGCTCAGTTAACGAACCTTCATTCGTTAGTCTGTTCGTTCCGTTTTATTTTTCTAGGGAATTATCCGCGATTATTTTTTATCGCGATTTCTGCCCTGATCTTCAATCTAGTATATGTTTTTACTCATTTATCCAAATTAGATGAAACCAGCGACTAAATCTTCGTCTCGAGCCCCTCTTTTTGTTTGACCAACTTGAATATGATTTTGGTACTGTAAAATATGACTTTAGTCTAGATTAGTAAATGATCTTGTTTCGTTCGTATCTTCAGTTTCGTTACTCCGTTTGAGTTGATTCTTTTTGCAAATCGAACTTTCAGTTTGGATCTTCTTATTTGAGTTTTACCCGTGCATCTTTGCTGGAGTGCTTATGTATGCTATTGTTTTTTTGTGATAGAATTCCACGAGTGCGAAGCGTGCTACTATGAGTCTCTAGGATTCGCAGATCGTCAGCAAGGTAAGTAACACTTTGATCATATCCCTTTATTACCCAGTTTTTATGCATTAGTTCCAATCCTCAAACATTGCATGGTTAGGATCTGATATAACATGTGGGTTTGGGAAGTAGATGATGAGGTAGAACCTATTGCCTTTTATTATCAAACCGTTGAGAGTTACTTCTACGTTATGCCCAGGTTGCTATGCTATGCTCGTAGACGTGGATTGGTTGAGTGTATCGATGACAGACGTGAGAGTTGTTAATTAATGGTTAACTTAAGGTGGCTACTTAAATACACATCTGGGTGGATTGGTTGCGAGCACCTGGAGAATCCATTGTTGTCCTAGGATATCCCGAAGTACCCGTGTGATCATCCTACGGTTTGTCACCCAGGCTCAAAGGGATCATAAGATTATTCATGCTAGAAACTTCCGTGTGCAGGCACAAGCTATTATGGGCTCTAGCATAGTTGAGTAGGTTGCATGACCTCTTTCAGTGGTGGGCTAGCATATGTAGGGGAAAGTAGGTGTAACTGTCCATCCAGAGTAAAGAGTTAATGTTTCTGAAAGACTGTGTCTCGGTCATCCGTTTCTCAAACACCATGTAGTGCGAGAAATCTAACGGAGGAGATCGAGTCTTGTGGGGAAAAGTGCGCAAACCTCTGCAGAGTGTACAAACTAATCATGGTTAGTCGTGTCCCCGGTTATGGACATCTGAGTATCTGGTTCTTGGATTATCATGTTCATCTCATCACTCTAAATTAATTTGTTGGGTTAATTGTTATTGTTTAATTGGGATTGAGTTGGAGGAACCTTTTCATTGTTTAACAACCACCATGGTAGTTTAATAAAATTTATTCCTTTGTTGTAGGGAAAAATTGGCTTTATGCAAGACCATTAAGCATAGAGCTCTCCACCAGCCATATATGCATGTAGTGATAGCATTTATTCTGTTCATTGCTCTTTTGTGTCACATTGCCAGCATATTCCATATGCTGACCCGTTTCGGGCTGCAACATATCATGTTGCAGACTTTTCATACGACGAGTAAGGTGCGATAGGTCGTTGTCGTTCACTCAGCTACGCCATTGGAGTTGATGGACTCACTTTATCTTCCAAGCCTTCCGTTGTTATCTTATTTAGATGGCCTTAAGCCATATTATTGTAATACGTTCTCTTTTGAGACATTCGATGTAATAAGTGTGTGATTGAGACTCCGTTATAAATCCTCGAGTATTGTGCGTGTCAGCATTACCGATCCAGGAATAACACTGATGCATAGTAACTTGACTGTTTGAGGTCTGGTCGCTACAAGATGGTATCAGAGCACACACTGACTGTAGGACACGACCACTAAGTTAAACCATAGATCACTCTTCTCTACTCATTTCTGACTCCTTTCCCTTTTCCACTCTATAGGATGGCGGACTCAAGGAACAAGCTTACACAACCGGATGAAGACACACCTTTTGCGCGACACTTGAAGGAAGTCACTAGGTACCTGAACATCGGAATACGAGGCTTCACAGGGACCTACATCGCCACTTTACCAGAAGAGGAGCGTTGGATGATTCGAGTTCAAGTTCCAGGAAGGACTTTCATGCCAGTTACTGAGCCCATAGAGTTTTCCTTTGATGCACCAACCTGGAGTCTAGAAAAGAGTATGGCAGCCCACATCGCCATGGGACGCATCGGAGAAGTTTATCACAAGGATCTTAAGGACACTATCTACCAGATATGTGGGCGCCGAGATGAGCAATGGGAGATGATCAGCACCAGGAGGGACAGGTCCATTGCAGCTTTCATCCAGGAGTTAAACCGGCACATTCGTCGCCAGGAGAACCAGATGTGCGCAAGCATGATAGATCTGAAGAAGGCTATGACCATGATTACGGAGCTAGAGGAGGAACTCAAATCTACACGCGACGAATATGAGGAGGAAATGACGATACTAGTGGAGAAGAATGCCGATCTGACGAGGAAGCTTGGAGTATTTATGGGAGACCCCGTGCCAGGAGGAGATGACGACCATTCCAAGGACATTCGTTCGGAGGACTACATCATCATCGACAACACCAATTCTGTCCCCGACGATAGCGATGGTGACTACGAAGACGAAGCTGGAGCGGATATCATGGAGTCTTCCACCGATCAAAATTTCTAGTCGACCACCATATTATTAGTAGTATTCCCCCATGTATATAGAATAGTCTGAGCACTTTTGTAACGATAGTTAGACCGATTGTATGCCCTTGTTTGAATTGCTTGGTGTGATATGAGTGTGTTTGTCTCATGAGCATATGGGTAGTGTTTTCCCTTTAGACCTCATTCTATTCTGTTTTCTCATCTTTTCTAAACCCACCAATGCCTTCGAGACGTGACAATGGATTTGCTTTCCCACCGGAGCTCACTCAGTTGATCCAGCAGCAGAATACCTTGATGTAGCTACTAGTTCAGAATCAGAACCAAGGCAACAACAACAACCCACCACCACCACCACCACCTGTTGATCACTTAGCCCGTTTCCTAAGGCTGAATCCGCCGGTGTTCTCTAGTAGCACCGAGCCAATTGTTGCAGATGATTGGCTCCGCAAGATTGAAAGGGAGCTGATGTCACACCCAAGATGCGACCCTATCCTAAAGGAACTCGAAGGTCCCACCAAGGATAGAAGCGCATCTTGAAGACACTTTTGCAAGGTGGATATCATTACATCAACATTACATAAATAGACGGGGATACATACAAAAGGCATACAATGCCACATGAGTACACCATCACAATACATAAGAGCAACATCTGACTACGGATGAAACACAAACAGAAACTCAAACGACATCCACCCTGCTAGCCTAGGCTGCCGACCTGGAACCTATCCCCTGATCGAAGAAGCAAAAGAAGAAGAACTCCAAAACAAGTAAACATCGCTCTCGCGTCATGACCATCGCAAACCTGTACCTGCAACTGTTGTTGTAGTAATCTGTGAGCCACGAGGACTCAGCAATCCCATTACCATGGGTATCAAGACTAGCAAAGCTTAATGGGAAAGTAAGGGGTAAAGTGGTGAGGTTGCAGCAGCGACTAAGCATGATATGGTGGCTACATACGCAAATAAGAGCCAGAAGAGAGCCAACTGAACGGTCGTCAACTAGCAATGATCAAGAGGTGATCCTGAACTCCTACTTACGTCAAAACATAACCCAGAAACCGTGTTCACTTCCCGGACTCCGCCGAGAAGAGACCATCACGGCTACACACACGGTTGATGCGTTTTAATTCGGATCTGGTGTCAAGTTATCTACAACCGGACATTAACAAATTCCCATCTGCCCATAACCGCGGGCACGGCTTTCGAAAGTTTATACCCTGTAGGGGTGTCCCAACTTAGCCCATAATAAGCTCTCGCGATCAATGAAGGATATTCCTTCTCCCAGGAAGACCCGATCAGACTCGGAATCCCGGTTTACAAGACATTTCGACAATGGTAAAACAAGACCGGCAAAGCCGCCCGAATGTGCCGACAAATCCCGATAGGAGATGCACATATCTCGTTCTCAGGGCACACCGGATTGTCCAAACTTCCGGTAGGCCATCCCAGAGTTGCCCCTGGTGGCCACCGGCGGCTGACAGGTTGGACCAACA
>NC_041391.1:475485868-475488507 GCF_002162155.2 Triticum dicoccoides | reverse complement strand
TAAGATGATCCTCGAGAGCGCGACTCCCAAGGGAAAAAGGGCTAAGTGAGGAAAATGGTAAAACCAAGGTTGGGCCTTGCTGGAGGAGTTTTATTCAAAGCGAACTGTCAAGGGGGTCCCATAAATCACCCAACCGCGTAAGGAACGCAAAATCCGGGAACATAACACCGGTATGACGGAAACTAGGGCGGCAAGAGTGGAACAAAACACCAGGCATAAGGCCGAGTCTTCCACCCTTTACCAAGTATATAGATGCATTAATTAAAATAAGAGATATTGTGATATCCCAACATAATCCTGTCCACCATGGAGCAATCTTCAACTTCACCTGCAACTAACAACGCTATAAGAGGGCTGAGCAAAGCGGTAACATAGCCAAACAATGGTTTGCTAGGAAGAGTGAAAAAGGTTAGAGGCTGACATGGCAATTTGGGAGGCTTAAGGAACAAGTGATAGGTAGCGCAGAATAGCGATAGAACGAAGCAACTAGCATAGCAATGATAGTAGTGAGATCCAGGGTAGCGGTCATCTTGCCTGAAATCCAACAAGGAAGAAGAACGAGTCCATGAAGAATATGAAGCCACGAAGACGAACCAAGCGTAGACGAACGAATCATCACGATCGCAACGAAACAGGAACTATCGAGAAGAAGCACACAACATGGTAAACACACCACACATAGACAAGACATGATGCACAACAAGCATGATGCATGACAAAGCTACATGAAGCTACTCATGGCAAGAGACGATGCATACAAGAACAACACATCAAGGCAAGTTTAAATGAGGCCGGGAACAACATATAACAATTCCGGTAGGTCCTCATATGCAAGTTTCAAAGTTGGTCCATATCTGATTAAACCTTATATTCAAGTTGTTAAACAGCAAGTTAAAGAGCACCAAGAGGATCTACACGAGATTCTAGTCAAGTTACATATAAAGTTCATTAGAGTCGGAGCTACGACCTAGAAGATATGAGCAAAACAAGTTAAACATGGCATTGATGCAAAATGCGAACAAACATCAAGCAAACACACCAAAACAAGGATGCAACATGATAATATGAAACTACATGCAAAATCAAGCAAGTTTCATATAAGGCACACTCAAACGGAGCAACGGTTCAACACATACACTCTATACAAGATATGACAACAATCTGTCCAAAACAGCAACTAGGCATATTGCAAACATCAAAACAACATGCTACAGCATCTCAACATAAGACCAAAAGGCATGGGCATGATGTACAGGTAAAGCATAACAAAACATGAACACTGAGCTAACTCCATAAATCACTAGATCATACTCAAAAAGGCATGGCAAGATTGCAAATAAAAACAGTTTCGGATTTATCAGGAAATAACATCAGGTTGCAATGTTTAGAGCTATCAAACAACATGCTACAGGAACATATCATAGAAAACGAAGGCATGACATGAACCTACTAAATGCATAGAACAAAAGTCCCTTACTGACCATGAGCCAAAAAGGATCAGAAGATATGATGGCATCCATGTAAACATAGCAAGTTTCGTTAACAGATTCAACAAACAGGGCATGCCATTGACAGAATTATGAAGGCATCTTCACGAGCTCAATTCACTCACCAAAAGTCATTGAATGACAAGATAAGCATAGCATCAGCAAGAAGACATGTTTATAAAGCTATCCATGTCAAGAGCAAGTTCGTAGCATGCAAGGATCAACTACAACAACCTTGGCAAAATTGAATAACATGTAGACAATCTTCCAGGAAACATTTTGTAGCAAAAATAGAGCACGAAAATGACATGCTAGGCTACTCCATAATTGCAAACAGGGGCATGGATGGATATCTCATAACCATATGTACAAAACATCCTTACTGAAGTATCTCAAAATAAGCATGGATCTCTCTATAGCATCAAGTTTACATGGCATAAAAATAACAGCAGAACAGGGACCGAAATCAGCAACATCACGAGGCCTAGTTTACATGCTTGTGCTAGTCACCACATTGATCACAAAAATACATGGCATACACCCCTGTAAATATGGCATGACATAGTTCAAAACATATGTAGGGCTCAAGTTCATAAGGTGCACACGTCAATCATGGCAAAAATGACAAATCATCAAGTTATAACAGTTTCAGTAGATTAACAGCAAAATGCACTCTTGCAACGATGATTCAGGCATCAAGATGGACTCAAATGAACATGATGCAATGGAATGAAATGAAGTACTCGTTGAGGCGAACAATTTGACATATTACACGCATGAAACGGAGCTACGGATGCACAGTTATGATGCGATGAACATGGCATGATAATGTCAAAAATCTCAGGGACTTAGGCAAAAACGGGGTCAACCTTAGGGTTCGTCCGGATCTGGATCTGGCACGTTTCACGAGGTTCGCCGGAAGCTTCGCCGGAGTTCGGGGAGGAGGTGGCCGGAGGCGCTCGGGGAGGCCGGGATCCGGCCGGATCCGGTTGGGCGAGGACGGGGAGGCGCGGCGGCGGAGATGCAGGGCGGCGGCGCAGCTCGGCCGGGGCGGCACCGGGAGAGGAGGCCGCGGGGCCGGGCGGCGCGACCAGGGCAGGCAGCAGCCGGCAGACGGAGGTGAAGGAGAGAGGCGGCACGGCGGAGGACGGG
>NC_041391.1:475457677-475485618 GCF_002162155.2 Triticum dicoccoides | reverse complement strand
GATGTGGCGCGACGCGAGTGGAGGGGAGTGGCGGCGGGGTGACGTGGCGGCTCGGGAGTGGACGGAGTGAGGTGGCTGCGGGCGGCGGACGTGTCCGGCCGGCGGGGAAGATGTGTCCGGCGGCGCGGAGGGAAGAAGGTTAGGGTTTAGACCGTGAATTTCGGGGGAGGCACACATATAAATAGGTAGAGGGAGCTAGGAGACTCCAAATGAGGCACGGTTTTCGCCCACGCGATCGTGATCGAACGTCCGAAAGCATGGAGGGGGTTTGGATGGGTTATGGGCCACTTTGAAGGGGTGTTGGGATGCAAAGAGAAAGGGGCTTTTGCGGTTACCCGGTTAACCATTGGAGTATCAAACGACCTCCAAATGGCACGAAACTTGACAGGCGGTCTACCGGTGGTATACCAAGGCCGTTTGGCAAATCACGGTCCATTCGGAGAATGTTTAACACCCGATCACAACAAGAGACAAAAGGGGGACGCCGGAGGACATAGGAGTGTCGGATCGCAAAACGAACAACAGGGAAAATGCTCAGATGCATGAAACGAACACGTATGCAAAATGAAATGCACATGATGACATGATAAAATGCAACATGCAAGCAAATGACATGGCAACAATGGCAATAACTGGCGGACACCTGGCGCATCGGATCCGGGGCGTTACAGCTGACCACTACAGGATGCACAGATGCGGAGAGAGTGCGTTTTGCCGCACATCAGCTTGATGGACCCGCAACATCATGGTGGGAGAATTTCACATCCACTTACCCCATTGACACTATTACATGGGATCAGTTTCAGCAGGTTTTTGGGACTGCCCATGTTTCAGCAGGAGCTATGAACATGAAGAAGCGCGAGTTTCGCAACTTGCGCCAATGAGGACGCACATTGGGCCAATATGTGGATGAGTTTAGTAAGTTAGCATGTTATGCCCCTGATGACATAGCAACTGATGCTGCTAAGCAGGAGAAGTTTCTGGAAGGACTGAATGATGAGCTGAGCATGCAGTTGATGGTGGCAACATTCAACAACTACCAGGAGTTGGTAGATAGAGCTCTTATGATTGAAGGGAAGTAGCAGCAGATAGAGAGCCGCAAGAGGAAGTATGGACAAGGGAAGTACAATTCAGGAGCTCAGCAGAGACCTTGTTTTACCCCGAACTCGGGAAGACACATTCACCATAACCATGGAGGCCATAATTCCAATGGAGGAAGTTCGCATAACCATAGTGGCCCCAAGAATGGGAATGGGAATGGAGGAAGCAGCAGCTAGAACTGTTCCAACCCAACAATGCCCGCCAAGAAGGATCTAAGTCACATTACTTGTTTCAAGTGCGGGAAGAATGGACACTACGCCACCGAGTGTTCTGAAGCAAAGAATGGAAATGGCAATGGAAGCTCGGGGAAAAAGACCAACCCTTTCAACAAGGGACAAGTGAACCACGTTAGCGTGGAGGAGGTTGAAGAGCAGCCAGATGTAGTTATAGGTAAGTTTTGGTTAAGTCATTTACTGCACTCGTTCTTTTTGATACTGGTGCATCGCATTCATACATATCAAGGGGATTTGTGGATAAGTATAAGTTGACCACCAAAGTTCTTAGGACACCTATGTTAGTAAGCTCGCCATGAGCGGAGCATATGGCAAGCCAAGGATGTTTTCAGATGCCATTGACCATAAGTAGGCATGTTTTCCCCTCGGATTTTATAATTCTGGAGTCGCAAGGATTAGATGTGATATTGGGTATGGATTGGTTATCGATGTATGGATGAAACATCGATTGCGCCAGTAAGTATATTATGCCCACCACCCCAAAAGGAAGAAGGATCAAGTATGTATCCCGGCATGTGCCGAAGAGGACTCAAGTTAATTCCTTATCAGGAGTTGTACAGGAGGTAGTACTAGTGGTGAAGGATTACCCCGACGTATTTCCGGAGGAGTTACCAGGCATGCCACCGGATCGAGACATTGAGTTTTTGATTGAGCTTTTGCCAGGCACCGGACCAATATCAAAGAGACCGTATTGGATGCTCGCAAAGGATTTGGAGGAAATTAAGAAGCAGATTAAGGAGTTACTGGATAAAGGTTACATACGACCAAGTTCGTCACCTTGGGGAGCCCCAATACTTCTAGTGGAGAAGAAGGATGGATCATTAAGGATGGTTGTTGATTATCGTGCGTTGAATGAAGTGACGATCAAGAACAAGTACCCAATGCCGATGATCAATGACTTGTTTGACCAGTTGCAAGGAGCTAAAGTATTTTCCAAGATCGATCTACGATCAGGATACCATCAGCTGAAGATTCGAGAGCAGGATATACCTAAGACAGCTTTTACCACAAGGTACGGGCTATATGACAATACCGTGATGTCATTTGGTCTGACTAACGCGCTTGCCTATTTCATGAACATGATGAACAAAGTGTTTATGGAGTTTTTGTATAAGTTTGTCGTGGTGTTCATTGATGATATATTGTTCTACTCGAAGAATGAAAAGGAGCATAAGGAACATTTGCATTTGGTTCTCGAGAAGCTCAGAGAACATCAGTTGTATGCCAAGTTCAGCAAGTGTGAGTTTTGGCTCAAGGAAGTTGGATTTCTTGGACATGTTATATCCGGAGAAGAAATAGCAGTAGACCCCACCAAGGTTGTTTTTGTGACTAAATGGATGGCACCCACATCAGTTGGAGAGATCAGGAGTTTTCTCGGACTCGTGGGTTATTATTGGAGGTTCATTGAGAATTTCTCCAGGATTGCAAAGCCCATGACAGAGTTGTTGAAGAAGGACACCAAGTTCAAATGGACGGAGGAGTGTGAAGCCAGTTTTCAGGAGTTGAAGAAACGTTTGGTTACAGCCCCAGTTGTAAGGGCATATTTATCCCCAAGATGTTTTGGTGATTGATGACAATGCTTTTGTGGACTAATCGTGTGCGTTAAGTTCTTTCAGAGATTCATCCATTGGCACGAGACGATTACCTCCCCCCGGTGTGTTATTCAAGATGGTGTAGCTCCTTCGTTTCTATATTGGTGGACTAGTTTCGTAGGAGTCGCCGTACTATCAAGAGGGGATCCGCTTTGGTAAGGCTAGGGTGGAATCAACACGTACACATCCGTATCACTCGATGTCTTCCATTCCGTTTCGATGGAGCAGCCTTTCCTTTCCCTGTGCCTGCCCTGACCTACCCTAGCGGTAGTACCGCGGTCCTCAGCGGTAGTACCGCCGAAGCACTCAAGCGGTAGTACCGCTCCCTAGCGGTAGTACCGCTCCCTAGCGGTAGTACCGCTCCCCGAGCGGTAGTACCGCTTGTGGTCTTCGGCCGTAGTACCACAGTGGTTCCGGGCTACTACCGCCTCGATTCTCGACCGATGTTTTTCGTGTCGGGTTTTACGGTACTAAGTGCGGTAGTAGCGGCGGTAGTACTGCTCCAAGCGGTAGTACCGCTCCTACTCCCACGGTAGTACCGCTCTGGGGCCAGGTCTCTGATCTCCTCGTCAGCGCGGCAGTACCGCTGGGTGAGAGCGGTAGTACCGCTCTCAGCGGTAGTACCACCCTGTCCAAGCGGTAATACCACTCTGTGCGTGGCTGTTTAGTGGGGTAACGGTTGGATTGGTTCCCCCACTATATAAAGGTGTCTTCTTCCCCAAAGTTGACTTACCTCTTTCCCCCAAAGCTCCATTGTTGCTCCAAGCTCCATTTTCGCCCGATCTCTCTCCCTAGCCAATCAATCTTGTTGATTTGCTCGAGATTGGTTGAGAAGGCCCCGATCTACACTTCCACCAAGAGAAATTTGATTCCCCCCACTTATCCCTAGCGGATCTTGTTACTCTTGGGTGTTGAGCACCCTAGACGGTTGAGGTCACCTCGAAGCCATACTCCATTGTGGTGAAGCTTCGTGGTGTTGTTGGGAGCCTCCAAGTGTTGTGGAGATAGCCCCAATCTTGTTTGTAAAGGTTTGGTCGCCGCCTTCAAGGGCACCAATAGTGGAATCACGGCATCTCGCATTGTGTGAGGGCGTGAGGAGATTACGGTGGCCCTAGTGGCTTCTTGGGGAGCATTGTGCCTCCACACCGCTCTAACGGAGACGTACTTCCCTTTAAAAGGAAGGAACTTCGGTAACACATCCTCGTCTCCACCAGCTCCACTCTTGGTTATTTCGTGCCTTTACTTTTGCAAGCTTACTTGTGTTGCATCTATTGCTTGCTTGTGTGCTAGGTGTCTTTGCATCATATAGGTTGTTCACGTAGTTGCACATCTAGACAACCTATTTCGTTGCAAGGTTTAAATTGTTAAGAAAAGCTTAAAAATTGTTAGTTGCCTATTCACCCCCCCTCTAGTCAACCTTATCGATCCTTTCAATTGGTATCAGAGCCTCGTCTCTTTATTAAGGACTTTGCCGTCCGAAGAGTATGGTTGACACCAACGAAGGTGCGGAGGAGCACTCCGGTGTGAATCCCATCTCGTCTTCGACCGAAGGGGGAACCTCGGTCTCACGTGAGGAATTCAATGTGGCTTTAGACACATTGAAAACCTCCATGACGGCCGAGGTTAAAAGCATGTTTACTGAATTCCTAGAAGGACTTAAACTATCTACCTCGCCGATGAAAGTGGGTGATCCCACTAACAAGGTGACAGATGCTACCTCCGACAAGGGGGGAGCTAACAATGAAAAGAGTCCTTCTACTAGTGGTAGAAATGGCACCGGCATCTTTGCCCATGTTGTACCCCCAATTTATGGAGGGCCGATCCCCTCCACTCATTTGAATCATGACGGTCCTCCTCCTAAATATGAGAAGCATGAAGATTTTGATTCTTGGGTTTATCGCTTCAAGCGCCATTTAAAACATGTGAACACTAACCTTTGGAGAATCATTGAAGAAGGTTTCTATCCTCATGACCCAAGCAACTTCACCCCTCGAGAAGCCATGGACAATCAATTCAATGAGAGTGCTCTCTTCATCATCCAAGATGCTATCCTTCCCGAAGATCTCCCTCATCTTCGCCCTCATGCCATGGCTAAAGAATCATGGAAATGTGTTGAGTCTCTCTATCCAGGAAGTGCTAGCATTCAACGCTCCAACTATGAAGTGGTGCAAGATGAAGCCGATGAGTTTGCAATGAAAGAAGATGAAGAACCTCGTGAGCTCTTTCGAAGAGTGACCAAACTCGCGGTCTCACTCCGAGATCATGGAAGCAAGGACATGGATGACAATTGGATCAAGCGCAAGTTCCTCAAGGCCATGATGCCCTACAACAAGGCCATGTCCTCCGTCATTCGTCAAAGACCGGACTTCCACTCCATGACCTCAGGTGAAGTGTTGGATGAGTTCGTTGCAATGAGCATCTTGGACAAGACCGCTGACAATGCGGTGCTCCGTTCTCAAAGGGCAAAGAAGCCCAACCTTGCTTTGAAGGCCAAGGTTATTATGGAAGAAGAGGAAGAAGTGGAAGATGAGGAGAGCAACCCCGAAGACACAAAATTTGATTATCATGAGCACATGGCCCTTGCTTCAAGACAATTTTGGAGCAAGAAGAACACAAGACCCAACTTCAACAAGAACAACTCAAGTGGCGTCAAGGGCAAGCAACGAGTTAGAACTTGCTTCAACTGTGGCAATGTGAGCCATTTCGTTGCGGATTGTCCTTACGAGAAGCGGGAAGACAATGGTGGCAAGTTCATCCGAAAAGACAAAGCCAAGTCATTCCCCAACAAGAACAACTTCGCCAAGAAGACTCCCACTCGTGGGTTGGTGGTTCAAGAAGAGTACCAAGAGGATGACGATGATGATGAAAATGAAGAAGCAATGGCCATAGCATCCGTTGCCATTGCTACTACTCCTCGGGTGTTTCTCTTTGATTCACCCAACGAGAACATCACCGCCAAGTGCCCCATGGCTAAAGCTTCAAACAAGGTAACCCCCAACATTAAAACCACCATCATTACTAATCCGTCTGTGGAGGATTGCATTGATGAACATGATGGGTCTAATGAAGAACTGAATGAGTTTGAGTCTTTTATGAGTAAGCTCAAGGGCAAGTCCAAGAAGCATTTTGTTGCTCTCTTGGAACAACTTGGTGAGGCCAATGACATGATTGAGGCTCACGAAGAAACCATCTCTAAGATGGAAGGTCATAGTCGTGATTATGCCGATGAGATATCGGATCTCTCTAATGCTCTTGAGGAAGAGCGTGTGCATCGTTTGACTTTTGAGGAGTCACACAATGATGACCATGCTAAGTTAAAGAAAGATCTTGATCATGCTCTTGTCGTGTCTCGTGTGCTAACTTCCGAGAAGGCTAAACTTGGGGTTGATCATGCTAGTTTCAAAGAGGAGTTTGAGATACTTGACAAGGCCCACAAGGTCTTGAAGGGTGGTCACTCTAACCTCAAGGAGTCTCATGCTCAACTCCAAGTTAAGCTAACCAAGGAAAAGGCCACCTTTCCTCATATGGTATTAATTGATAATGCATGTGCTACTAACCCGTGTTGTGAGCATGTGCATCTTGTGGAGGAGAATGCCAAGTTGAAGGATCAACTTGAGAAAGGCCTTGTGACATGCATTCAAGGTGAGAAGAACCTCAACGACCTCTTGAGCAATCAAAAGGAAGTTGTGGCCAAGGAAGGAATTGGATTTGCCCCCAAGTACAAGAGCAAGAAGAAGAAGAACGACAAGACCAAACGCCCTCCTCCTCTCAAGCAAACTTTTGTGAAAGAGGGAGAGGGTGCTCCTAAGGAGAAGAAGGAAAAAGTGAAGGGAGTTGACGTCCAAAAGGGCAAGAGCATTTCCTCCAACAAATCCGGCGACTTTAACCCGTCATATGTGTTGTGCCGTGCTAGTGATGGACATGTTTATGCTAAATTTGTTGGTTCTCCTTATGAGTACATTGAATGGTCTATTTGGGTTCCCAAGACCCTTGTTACTAACATCAAAGGACCCATTACTAAATGGGTACCTAAAACCAAGCATTGATCTCTTGTAGGTGTTTGCTTCCGGTGGGGGATCATGGTTGCTCGATAGGGGAGCAACAAATCATATGACCGGGAGCAAGGACGTGGTGGTGGACGTGCAAAAGATTCCATCTATGCCCACCAATGTCGAGTGGGGTGATTCATCACATTCTAAGGTATTGGGTCTCGGCATGGTTGTCATTTCTCATGATCTAACGATCGAGAAAGTCATGCTTGTTGAGTCCCTTGCATACAATTTGCTTTCCGTTCGTCAACTTGCACTCATGGGTTTTGCTACTTTCTTTGACATTGACACCGTGGCCCTCTTGTGGAGAAAGACTCTTAAAGTAGCCTTTGTTGGGCATGTCGAGAATGGTCTCTATGTGATTAACTTTTCGGAGCGACCCACTAAGACCGCGACATGCCTAATGGCTAAAGTTAACGTGGGATGGCTTTGGCATCGCCTTTTAGCCCACGTCAATATGAGATCTTTGCAAAGTCTTCTTAAGGGGGACCATGTTCGTGGACTAACAAATGTTAGTTTTGCCAAAGATCGTGCTTGCAGTGCTTGTATGGAAGGAAAGCTTCATGAGAAGGCTTACCCTCCCTCGACCATCATCTACTCGAAGAGATCCTTGGAGCTCCTTCACATGGATCTCTTTGGGCCTCCATCTTTTGATAGTCTTGGAGGAAGAAAGTATTGCTTGGTGATTGTGGATGATTATTCAAGATACACTTGGGTATACTTCTTCAAGAGGAAGAGTGAGACTCAACAAACCGTCATCGACTTTGCAAATGAAGCTCAACATCAACATAATGCAAAGATCTTGACAATCAGAAGTGACAACGGCACCGAGTTCAAGAACTACACCTTGGATGAGTTTCTTAGTGATGAGGGGATGAAGCACCACTATGCTGCTCCATATACCCCTCAACAAAATGGTGTGGCGGAGAGGAAGAACCGGACGTTGATGGATGCGGCTAGGACCATGATGGCGGAGTTCAAGTCTCCATACAACTTTTGCGATGAAGCCATCAACACCGCATGTCATGCATCCAATCGGCTCTATCTCCGCAAAGGCTTGAACAAGACTCCTTATGAGATACTCACCGGCAACAAGCCCAACCTCAAGTACTTCCAGGTGTTCGGTTGTAAGTGTTTCATTCTTAAGAAAGGTGTTCGTTTGTCTAAATTTGAGGCTAGAGCTCATGAGGGCATATTTGTTGGTTATGCTACAAACTCCCATGCTTACCGTGTTCTCAACAAGTCCACCGGACTCATTGAGGAGACATGTAACATGGAGTTTGACGAAAATAACGGCTCCCAAGTGGAGCAAAGTGGTACTTGTGATGTAGGTGATGAAATTCCTCCCCAAGCCATAAGAAGAATGGGTATTGGTCATATTCTACCCATTGAGGAACCCCTTATGGCCGAAGGAGAAGGACAATGCTCCACTCAAGTGGAGCCATCACCTCCCCAAGACCCACACGCTTCCGAAGAACAAAGTGAAGGCCCTCAACCTCGTGAACAAGACCAAGGGCAAGATCAACCTGAAGATGTTGGTGAACCTCTAAATGATGCCCAAGGTCAAGTTCTTCCCCCTGAGCAAGTTCAAGATCATGAGCAAGCCCAAGATCA
The DNA here is from genome assembly GCF_002162155.2 of Triticum dicoccoides. Taxonomy (NCBI): domain Eukaryota; kingdom Viridiplantae; phylum Streptophyta; class Magnoliopsida; order Poales; family Poaceae; genus Triticum; species Triticum dicoccoides. The sequence goes on along the minus strand of NC_041391.1, from coordinate 475,477,029 downwards.
AGAACAAGCTCAAGACGGCGCTCAAGATGATCAAGTTAACCCTCCTTCGTCCACACCCGAGGAGGAATTAGAGCGTCGTGCCGCGAAGATTGCTTCCAAGCTCACCACCCAAGGCCATCTCATGGAAAATGTGGTTGGAAGCCTAAGAAAGGGGGTAAGCACTCGTAGACAATTAGCAAACTATTGTGAACATCACGCGTTTGTCTCTTGTGTTGAACCCCAAAAGGTCTTTGAGGTGCTCGAAGACTCGGATTGGCTCAATGCCATGCATGAAGAACTCAACAACTTCGAGTACAAGAAGGTGTGGAGATTGGTGTCAAGGCCATCGGGGGACCACAACGTCATTGGAACCAAGTGGATTTTCAAGAACAAGCAAGATGCTCATGGGAACATCATTTGCAACAAGGCAAGATTGGTAGCACAAGGCTACTCCCAAGTCGAGGGTATCGACTACGGTGAAACCTTTGCTCCCGTTGCTCATCTTGAATCCATACGTTTGTTGATTGCTTATGCTTCCCATCACAACTTTAAGTTGCAACAAATGGATGTGAAAAGTGCTTTTCTTAATGGTCCCATTAATGAGTTAGTCTATGTCAAGCAACCCCCTGGGTTCGAGGATCCCTACTTCCCGGATCATGTGTATCAACTCGATAAGGCACTCTATGGCCTTAAACAAGCCCCACGTGCGTGGTATGACCACCTTACCGAGTTGTTACAAGATCGTGGGTTTGAAGTGGGGCTAATCGATCCCACTCTTTTTACTAAGAAGGTCAAAGGGGAGTTGTTTGTATGCCAACTATATGTTGATGACATTATCTTTGGTTCCCCTAACAAAGCTTTCAATGAGGAATTTGCCGCTCTCATGACCTCCAAGTTCAATATGTCTTCAATGAGAGAGTTGAAGTTCTTCTTTGGTTTTGACATCAAACAAAGAAGAGAAGGAACCTTCATCAACCAAGCCAAATACACTCAAGACATGCTAAAAAGATTCAAGCTATGTGATGTCAAGCCGGCTACTACTCCAATGCCCACCAAATGCCAACTTGACATTGATACCAATGGTAAAGCGGTGGATCAAAAGGTATATCGCTCCATGATTGGCTCCTTGCTTTACCTTTGTGCATCTAGACCGGATATCATGTTGAGTGTGGGGATGTGTGCATGGTTTCAAGCCGCACCGAAGGAAAGTCACTATGTGGCGGTCAAGCGAATCTTTCGATATTTGGCTCATACCCCAAACTTTGGCTTATGGTAGCCAAGAGGGGCAAACTTCAAGCTTGAAGGATTTACGGATTCCGATTGGGCGGGAGACAAAGTGGATAGGAAGTCCACTTCCGGAGGATGCCAGTTTCTTGGGTTCTCTTTGGTGAGTTGGTCGTCCAAAAAGCAAAGTTGTGTGTCTCTCTCATCCACCGAAGCGAAATATGTGGCGGCCGGTAGTTTTTTTGCACAACTTTTATGGATGAGGCAAACTTTAAAGGAATACGGTGTCATTTGTGACAAAGTGCCTCTTTGGTGTGACAACGAAAGTGCCATCAAGATTTCTCTCAACCCGGTGCAACACTTCAAGACGAAGCATATTGAGATTCGGTATCATTTCATCCGGGATCACATTAGGCGAGGGGAGATCGAGCTCAAGTATGTCAACACTCATGATAACCTTGCAGATATTTTCACGAAGCCCTTGGATGAAACAAGATTTCGCGAGTTAAGGCATGAGCTAAATATCATTGATTCGAGCAATGTGACTTGAACCCTTGCACACCCCACCTCACTCAACTTGGTGTCTAGTTTAGATGTAGGCATGGACATAGGGGGAGTGTTGTTCTCTCAATGAACTTTCCCTCCCCCCATTATGTATAAAATGATCAACTCTTTCACATTAGCCATTTTTGGATGGTACTTGTGCTTCAAAGACGAGTTTTGGTCATGGGCCCAAGGATAATTCTTCGCGGTGCCATACCAATTGACTCAAACATAGGTGGCTCCGGCCACCGCCCTCTCTTGAGAGAGGCCAGAGCTCACTCTGCTTCATGTGGTTGTTTTGAAAGAGTGGGTTCTGGACCGTTGTTAGTGTGTGTGTTGCTTTGTTGGTCTTTCCTCCTTCTTGGACTTGCTCTCTCGTCTCTTTGGTGTTTTTGTAATTCATTTAGAAGCCGTCTGGTTGCTGAGCGGTACTACCGCCGGTGGCGAGCGGTACTACCGCTCCGAGCGGTACTACCGCCCTCCAGCACGGTACTACCGCTGTGAGGCGCGGGCAGGGGGTTATATCGGGGCAGGGGGAGTTTTCTTCTCCCCCATACCCATTCGCACGCCCCCTCGCTCTGTTCCTCTCTCCAGCAACCGGCGCCGCGGGAGGGCTCCGGCTGATCTCCCTCTCCGGGGCGTTCCTCTCCATTTCCTTCAGTGGAGACGATCCCCACCTTGTCCTCTTGCCATGGATGCCGGTATTGCCCCCGTTCCCTCTTTCTTTTTGTCTAGATTTCCAATATAGCATCTTAGGGGCAATAGCAGTTGCATCTCTAGATTTTTGGCCAAATCTAGGCTTGAGTAGGATGGAAAATGCTTCTAGGTAGTTTGGATTGCTGTTTGGTTGGAGTATTTTTGGATTTGGTAGGACGGTAGTGCCGGATCTGACCACGGTAGTAGTAAACTGTTGTTTCCCCGTCTCGAGCGGTACTACCGCTCTCTGACGAGCGGTACTACCGCTTGGAGCGGTACTACCGCTTGGAGCGGTACTACCGCTCTCTGTGGAGCGGTACTACCGCTTGGGGCGGTACTACTGCCCGCAGGTCGCGGTACTACCGCTCTCTACCAGTTTCCACAATGCTCTTTCCTCTCAGTGATCTTTTTGCTCGTATTTTGTGGCTTATGCTCGTTCTTTCTGGTTGTTTGCGTGTTCGTGTGTGTGGTTCCAGGTGATGAGCTTCCTGAGCGACAGGCTCATCGTGTCAACCCCGGTCGTGCCACGTCCAAGCGCTACCGCACCACTGTGTCTGCCGGAGGTTCTTCAAGTGCTCCACCTCCACCTCAACTCCAGAAGAAGCCTGGTGTCAAGCCGAAGCCAGGAAAAACCATGCCAGAAATGCAGCCCAAGGAGTTCTGGGCAAGGCGTCGCCGCAACCCATATGAGGCAGAACAAGATCCCACCTTGGTCAACCGTCCATTCTGGAACAGGTTCCAGTTTGCCATCTTCTTTGATGTTCTCAAAGCCAAGAAGAACCTCTTTGTCAACGTGCACTCCATCGACGCCGACCATATGGAGAAGGATCCTGAATACTTTGGTGAAGCTCTTCAGATGTGCACTCAACTGAACATTCTTGGAGTCATGCAATTCAATAAAGATTATGATGCTGATATTGTGGCCCAATTCTATGCCACGGTTCATCTTGGGACTGATGAGGACAGGACTTTGACGTGGATGACAAATGGCAAGTTGCTTTCAGTCAAGTGGAAAGCTTTCATGGAGTTGATTGGGGTGCAAGATCTAGGTCTTGAGTCTCCTATCGGCTTTCGCCCACACCGCAACACCAACGCCACTCACAAGCAAGCTCTCTGGCCCTACTGCACCTTGAGGATCAACCCTGAGACGAAGAAGGAAACTTATGAGCTGCCTGCCTATTTGGATATCCTTCTCCGTGTCTTCAAAGAGACTCTTTTCCCTCGTATCGGGAATCTGGATATGGTTCACTCCTACCTCGTGGACATGCTTCTCTTCTGCCAGCGTCAGAAGGGAGAGAACACCGGAGAGTCCCTGGATATCTCTCATGTTATGTGGTCTGAGCTGTTATCTGCTATCTCTGAGCGCAAGTGTCCGATTTATGGTCCGTTCATCATGCTGCTTATTAAGAAGGCCTGGGCTCATGTCTATCCCCAGGTGATGCTAGAAACTGGAGAGTTGGTCTCTCACGGCATCAAGCGTCTGAGGAGGAAGGATAACTGGGGCACTCAAGCCCCTAAGACTGGAGTTCCTTCGTCTGCTACTGCCATGGAGACCGAGGAGGAGACTGGGGCTGAGGCTGAGGATGAGGATGATGACTACGTGCCTTCTGAGGTAGAGCCCTTTGGGAAAAGAAGCTCAAGCTCAAGATGAAGAAGCTGTTCTGCATGGAGTCTCACGGTCAGTACATGACTCATGTGGCTGAGAAGAAGGCCCGAGGTCGCCACAAGGAGCTCATGCGTTAGTTGGGTGCTACAGTTTACAGTGGATCTAAGGACCAGCTTACTGAGGAGGAGGAGTGGACTCAGCAGCACTGCCCATGGACCGATTCTGATGCCGAGCACTTCCCGACTGACGACGGTGGCGCAGATGATCCCGCTGAGATCCGATGTGTGTGTCCCTCTATTGCTATCACCTGGAGCCGTAGCAACACTCCCTCTCCTTTTTGGTGTCTCGATGCCAAAGGGGGAGAGAGTTTAGGGATTTGTGCGTCTTCCGTCTTCTGTGGTTGTGTTTTCCTCGCAATTTGCTTTGTTTGGTTTGTGTCAGTGAGATCTACGTTCCAGTCATATGGTGTGAGACATATGCTACCTTATCTTTCCAGTATCATTATCTATGTCACTATCTAGCTTATGAGTTGCATGCTTATCCTGTTAAGTTATCTATGCTACTCTCATATACCTTGCTTAGGTGGTTGGTCTCTAAAATGTAGGGGGAGCGTTAATCCTAGTATGTGTGCCGTGCAGTCCAAGGCACTTATCTAGATAGCACACATCTAGGGGAAGCCCATATACATTTTAGGATGGTGGGGTTTGTGCGCCTATCCTATATCTCTCATGTTTGTGCAAATCCCGTATTGTCATCAATCCACCAAAAAGGGGGAGATTGTAAGGGCATATTTATCCCCAAGATGTTTTGGTGATTGATGAGAATGCTTTTGCGGACTAATCGTGTGCGTTAAGTTCTTTCAGAGATTCATCCATTGGCAGGAGACGATTACCTGCCCCTGGTGTGTTATTCAAGACGGTGTAGCTCCTTCATTTCTCTGTTGGTGGACTAGTTTTGTAGGAGTCACCGTACTATCAAGAGGGGATCCGCTTTGGTAAGGCTAGGGTGGAATCAACACGTACACATCCGTATCACTCGATGTCTTCCTTTCCGTTTTGATGGAGCAGCCTTTCCTTTCCCTGTGCCTGCCCTGACCTACCCCAGCAGTAGTACCGCGGTCCTCAGTGGTAGTACCGCCGAAGCACTCAAGCGGTAGTACCACTCCCAGAGCGGTAGTACCGCTCCCCAGCGGTAGTACCGATCCTCGAGCGGTAGTACCGCTTGTGGTCTTCGGCCGTAGTACCGCAGTGGTTCCGGGCTACTACCGCCTCAATTCTCGACCGATGTTTTTCGTGTCGGGTTTTACGGTACTAAGTGCGGTAGTAGCAGCGGTAGTACCGCTCCAAGCGGTAGTACCACTCCTACTCCCACGGTAGTACCGCTCTGGGGCCAGGTCTCTGATCTCCTCGTCAGCGCGGCAGTCCCGCTGGGTGAGAGCGGTAGTACCGCTCTCAGCGGTAGTACCGCTCTGTGCGTGGCTGTTCAGTGGGGTAACGGTTGGATTGGTTCCCCCACTATATAAAGGTGTCTTCTTCCCCAAAGTTGACTTACCTCTTTCCCCCAATGCTCCATTGTTGCTCCAAGCTCCATTTTCGCCTGATCTCTCTCCCTAGCCAATCAATCTTGTTGATTTGCTCGGGATTGGTTGAGAAGGCCCCGATCTACACTTCCACCAAGAGAAATTTGATTCCCCCCACTTATCCCTAGCGGATCTTGTTACTCTTGGGTGTTGAGCACCCTAGACGGTTGAGGTCACCTCGAAGCCATACTCCATTGTGGTGAAGCTTCATGGTGTTGTTGGGAGCCTCCAAGTGTTGTGGAGATAGCCCCAATCTTGTTTGTAAAGGTTCGGTCGCCGCCTTCAAGGGCACCAATAGTGGAATCACAGCATCTCGCATTGTGTGAGGGCATGAGGAGATTACGGTGGCCCTAGTGGCTTCTTGAGGAGCATTGTGCCTCCACACCGCTCTAACGGAGACGTACTTCCCTTTAAAAGGAAGGAACTTCGGTAACACATCCTCGTCTCCACCGGCTCCACTATTGGTTATTTCGTGCCTTTACTTTTGCAAGCTTACTTGTGTTGCATCTATTGCTTGCTTCTGTGCTAGGTGTCTTTGCATCATATAGGTTGTTCAAGTAGTTGCACATCTAGACAACCTATTTTGTTGCAAGGTTTAAATTGTTAAGAAAAGCTTAAAAATTGTTAGTTGCCCATTCACCCCCCCTCTAGTCAACCATATCGATCCTTTCACCAGTGTTGATTCTTCCAGACCAACGAAAGGATTATCAAGTGTATTGCGACACTTCTCGTTGAGGACTTGGAGCATTGCTTATGCAGGAGGGAAGAGTTGCCTCATATGCCTCATATACCTCATGAGTTAAATTATGCTACTCATGATTTGGAGTTAGCAGCCGTAGTGCATGCGCTTGATACGTCTCCAACGTATCTATAATTTTTGATTGCTCCATGCTATATTATCTACTGTTTTAGGCAATATTGGGCTTTATTATCCACTTTTATATTATTTTTGGGACTAACCTATTAACCGGAGGCCCAACCCAGATTTGCTGTTTTATGCCTATTTCAGTGTTTCAAGGAAAAGGAATATCGGACGGAGTCAAAACGGAACAAAATCAACTGGAGAAGTTATTTTTGGAAGGAAAGCAACCCAGGGAACTTGGAGTGCACATCAGGGGAGATACGGGCTGCCCATGAGGGTGGGGGCGCCCCCCCGGACGCGCCCCCTGCCTCGTGGGGCCCCCGTAGCTCCTCCGACGTACCCCCTGCACCCATATATACTTTTGTATCCTAAAACTTCCAGAACAGAAGATAGATCGGGAGTTCCGCCGCCGCAAGCCTCTGTAGCCACCAAAAACCTCTCGGGAGCCCGTTTCGGCACCCTACCGGAGGGGGATCCCATCACCGGTGGCCATCTTCATCATCCCGGCGCTATCCATGATGAGGAGGGAGTAGTTCACCCTCGGGGCTGAGGGTATGTACCAGTAGCTATGTGTTTGATCTCTCTCTCTCTCTCTCTCGTGTTCTCTCTCGTGTTCCCTCTATGGCACGATCTTGATGTATCCCGAGCTTTGCTATTGTAGTTGGATCTTATGATGTTTCTCCCCCTCTACTCTCTTGTGATGAATTGAGTTTCCCCCTTTGAAGTTATCTTATCGGATTGAGTCTTTTATGAGAACACTTGATGTATGTCTTGGTGATCAACTTGCGGGTTTCGTGACATTGGGAACCTATGCATAGGGGTTGGCACACGTTCTTGACTCTCCAATAGAAACTTTGGGGCACTCTTTGAAGTACTTTTATGTTGGTTGGATGAATCTGAGATTATGTGATGCATATCGTATAATCATGCCCACGGATACTTGAGGTGACAATGGAATATCTAGGTGACATTAGGGTTTTGGTTGATTTGTGTCTTAAGGTGTTATTCTAGTACGAACTCTTTTATAGATTGATCCGAAAGAATAACTTTGAGGTGGTTTCGTACCCTACCATAATCTCTATGTTTGTTCTCCGCTATTAGTTGCTTTGGAGTGACTCTTTGTTACATGTTGAGGGCTTGTTATATGATCTATCTATGTTATTATTGTTGAGAGAACTTGCACTAGTGAAAGTATGAACCCTAGGCCTTGTTTCCTATCATTGCAATACCGTTTACGCTCACTTTTATTATTAGTTACCTTGCTGTTTTTATTATTTCAGATTACAAATACCTTTATCTACCATCCATATTGCACTTGTATCACCATCTCTTTGCCGAACTAGTGCACCTATACAATTTACCATCGTATTGGATGTGTTGGGGACACAAGAGACTCTTTGTTATTTGGTTGCAGGGTTGCTTGAGAGAGACCATCTTCATCCTACGCCTCCCACGGATTGATAAACCTTAGGTCATCCACTTGAGGGAAATTTGTTACTGTCCTACAAACCTGTGCACTTGTAGGCCCAACAACGTCTACAAGAAGAAGGTTGTGTAGTAGACATCAAGCTCTTTTCTGGCACCGTTGCCGGGGAGGCTAGGTAAAAGGGCACTCACTCACACCCCGTCAACTGTGGCGCCGTTGCCGTTGAGGTGAGTTCTTGAAGGTATATCTTTAGATCTTGCAATCAAATCTTTTTGTTTCTTGTTTTATCACTAGTTTAGTTTATAAAAGAAAACTACAAAAAATGGAGTTAAGCTTGTCTCATACGCTTCATCTTTTTAATATCTTTCGTGAGAATTATGAAAAGGAAAATTGTGCTCATGTGCTAGAAGAAGAATTACATAGAATGCTTGGCATAAAATATGTGAATGATGAGCATGATTGCAATGTTGCTAGTATGAATTCCTTGAATATCCATGATGCTAATGATATGCAAAGCCACAAGCTTGGGGAAGCTATGTTTGATGAAGATGATATTTTTTGTCCCCCAAGCTTTGATGAGCAAATTTACTATGATGAAAGCATGCCTCCTATCTGTGATGATTATTTTGATGACACGTATGCCTTAAAGAATAATGATAACCATGAAACTTGTCATCTTGATCTTAATTTTCAACCACATGATAGTTATTTTGTTGAGTTTGCTCCCACTACTATTCATTGGAAGAATTTTGCTTATGTGGAGAGTAGTAAAATTTCTATGCTTGTAGATCATGAAAAGAATGATTTAGGTGCTGGTTATATTGGTGAATTCATTCATGATGCTACTGAAAATTATTATGAGGGAGGAATATATGCTTGTAGGAGTTGCAATAATGTCAAGTTTCCTCCCTATGTGCTTAAATTCTTGAAGCTATGCTTGTGTTACCTTCCTATGCTAGTTGATTGTTGTTCACAAAAGTTGTTTGCTCACAAAACCCCTATGCATAGGAAGTGGGTTAGACTTAAATGTGCTAGTCATATGCTTCATGATGCTCCCGTTATGTTTCAATTCTTATCTTTTATGTGAGCATCATTGTCACCATCATGCCTAGCTAAAAGGCATTAAAGAAAAGCGCTTGTTGGGAGACAACCCAATATTTATCCTTACTTTTTCTGTGTGTCCACATGATTATGCTACTGTAGTAATCATGTTTTATAGCTTTTGTTTCAATAAAGTGCCAAGTAAGACCTTTAGGATAGCTTACGGTGATAGTTGTGTTGATCCTGCTGAAAATCAGAAACTTTTGCACCCAGTAAATTAGTTTTGTTAATTCACAGAAACGTGCTTCTGTTCTGATTCGTTTTGCTATGGATTGGTACACGAATTTCTTAAGACTTCCTAATTGGTTATGATTTTTGGAGATCCATAAGTATACGTTTCATACAGATTACTACAGATCGTTCTATTCTTGACAGATTCTGTTTTCTATGTGTTGTTTGCTTATTTTGATGAATCTATGAGTAGTATAGGAGGGTACGAACCATAGATAAGTTGGAGTACAGTAGATATTACACCAATATGAATTTAGAATGAGTTCATTACAGTACCTAAGTGGTTGTTTTATTTTCTTATACTAACGGAGCTTATGAGTTTTCTGTTGAGTTTTGTGTTGTGGAGTTTTCAAGTTTTGGGTAAAGATTTGATGGACTATGGAGTAAGGAGTGGCAAGAGCCTAAGCTTGGGGATACCCAAGGCACCCCAAGGTAATATTCAAGGACAACAAAGAGCCTAAGCTTGGGGATGCCCCGGATGGCACCCCCTCCTTCGTCTTCGTTCATCGGTAAGTTTACTTGGAGCTATACTTTTATTCACCACATGATATGTGTTTTGCTTGGAGCGTCATTTTCTTTTGTTAGTTTTTGCTTTCTGTTGGTTAGAATAATGTTTTGCCTCTTTAGTTTCAATAAAAAGTCAAGGACAGCCTTTGCCATGCTTATTTTGCTAGTTTGCATGTTGCTGTTCGAAAACGGAAAGTTTACCGTTGTTGCAAAAATTGCCTAGAAAAGTCAGAGAATGGTCTAACATTGAATCTTTTTGCATATTAAGCTCTAAAAATTTATTACAGTGGTAATTTTAGTTCATAATTTTTGGAGTAAGGGAAGTATTGATACTCTTGCATTCTTTACAGACTGTACTGTTTTGCCAGATTGCTGTTATGTTTGCATTGTTTGCATATGTTTGCTTGTTTAATGATTCTATTTAAAGATAGGAGTATTAAATATGCAGAGGCATTTAGTATGCAATGTGGAATAATAATTTTAGTGATTTGTTACAGTAGAAAATGATAAGGTTTTGCATTGGTTTATACTAACCTATCTCACGAGTTCTTGTTGAGTTTGTTGTGAATGAAGCTTTTGATAAAAAGAGAAACCATGATATGAGAGGAATTAAGGAGACACAAAAGTTCAAGCTTGGGGATGCCCAAGGCACCCCAAGATAATATTTCAAGAAGTCTCAAGCATCTAAGCTTGGGGATGCCCCGGTAGGCATCCCACCTTTCTTCTTCAACAACTATCGGTTAGTATCGGTTGAGCCTAAGTTTTTGCTTCTTCACTTGAGTTGTGCTATCCTTGCAATGTAGTTTTCTTTAGCTTTGCTTGCTGTTTGAATAAAGTATCAATATCTGAAATTATTAAATGGGAGAGTCTTCACATAGTTGCATAATTATTTGACTACTCATTGATCTTCACTTATATCTTTCGGAGTAGTTTGTCTTTTTCTCTAGTGCTTCACTTAGATTATTTTGAGAGTCTTAAATAGCATGTTAATTTGCTTAATGTTAATATACTTGGTATTCAAGATATGTGAAACTTTCTTATGAGTGTGTTGAATACTAAGAGAAGTTTGATGCTTGATAATTGTTTTGAGATATGGAGTGATAATATCAAAGTCGTGCTAGTTGAGTAATTGTGAATTTGAGAAATGCTTGTGTTGAAGTTGGCAAGTCTCGTAGCATGCACGTATGGTAAAAGTTGTGTAACAAATTTATTGCATGGGGTGCTCTTTTGATTGCCTTCCCTTGAGTGGAGGTCGGGGGCGCGCGATGGTTAACTCCTACCAACCTCCCCCCCAGGAGCATGCATAGTAGTACTTTGCTTTGAGGACTAATAAAACTTTTGCAATAAGTATATGAGTTCTTTATGACTAATGTGAGTCCATGGATTATACGCACTTTTACCTTTCCATCAATGCTAGCCTCTTCGGTACCGTGCATTGCCCTTTCTCACCTTGAGAGTTGGTGCAAACTTCGCTGGTGCATCCAAACCCCGTGATACGATACGATCTATCACACATAAACCTCCTTATATCTTCCTCAAAACAGCCACCATTCCTACCTATCATGGAATTTCCATAGCCATTCCGAGATATATTGCCATGCAACTTCCATCATCATCATCATGACATACATTACTTTTGTCATATTGCCATTGCATGATCATGTAGTTGACATCGTATTCGTGGCAAAGCCACCATGCATTATTTTTCATACATGTCACTCTTGATTCATTGCACCATCCCGGTACACCGCCGGAGGAATTCATATAGAGTCATATCTTGTTCTAGTTTCGAGTTGTAATCCTTATGTTGTAATCAATAGAAGTGTGATGATCATCATTATTAGAGCATTGCCCAATCAAAAAAAAAGAGAAAGGCCAAAAAAAAGAAAAAAAAGAAAGGCCCCAAAAAAAGAAAATAAATAAAAAGGGCAATGCTACTATCTCTTTTTCCACACTTGTGCTTCAAAGTAGCACATTGTTCTTCATATAGTGAGTCTCATATATTGTGCTTCAAAGTAGCACCTTGTTCTTCATGTAGTGAGTCTCATAAGTTGTCTTTTTATACTAGTGGGAATTTTTCATTATAGAACATGGCTTGTATATTCCTACGATGGGCTTCCTCAAATGCCCTAGGTCTTTATGAGCAAGCAAGTTGGATGCACACCCACTAGTTTTCTTTTGTTGAGCATTCATAGCTCTAGTGCATCCGTTGCATGGCAATCCCTACTCCTCTCGTTAACATCAATTGATGGGCATCTCCATAGGCCGTTGATTATCCTCGTCAATATGAGACTTTCTCCTTTTTGTCTTCTCCACACAATCCCCATCATCATATTCTATTCCACCCATAGTGCTATATCCATGGCTCACGCTCATGTATTGCGTGAGAGTTGAAAAAGGCTGAAGCGCGTTAAAAAGTAAGAACCAATCGCTTGGCTGAAACCGGGGTTGTTCTTGATGGGAGTATTTTGTGTGATGAAAATGATACATAGCCTAACTATATGATTTTGTAGGGATGAACTTTCTTTTGCCATGCTATTTTGAGAAGACATGATTGCTTTGATTAGTATGCTTGAAGTATTATTATTTTTATGTCAATATGAACTTTTGTCTTGAATCTTTTGGATCTGAATATTCATATCACAAGTAAGAAGAATTACATTAAAATTATGCCAAAGTAGCACTCCGCATCAAAAATTCTTTTTTATCATTTACCTACTCGAGGACGAGCAGGAATTAAGCTTGGGGATGCTTGATACGTCTCCAACGTATCTATAATTTTTGATTGCTCCATGCTATATTATCTACTGTTTTAGGCAATATTGGGCTTTATTATCCACTTTTATATTATTTTTGGGACTAACCTATTAACCGGAGGCCCAGCCCAGATTTGTTGTTTTATGCCTATTTCAGTGTTTCGAGGAAAAGGAATATCTGACGGAGTCAAAATGGAACGAAATCAACTGGAGAAGTTATTTTTGGAAGGAAAGCAACCAACGGAACTTGGAGTGCACGTCAGGGGAGATACGGGCTGCCCACGAGGGTGGGGCGCCCCCCCCCCCGGGCGTGCCCCCTGCCTCGTGGGGCCCCCGTAGCTCCTCCGACGTACCCCCTGCACCCATATATACTCGTGTACCCTAAAACTTCCAGAACAGAAGATAGATCGGGAGTTCCGCCGCCGCAAGCCTCTATAGCCACCAAAAACCTCTCGGGAGCCCGTTCCGGCACCCTGCTGGAGGGGGATCCCATCACCGGTGGCCATCTCCATCATCCCGACGCTATCCATGACGAGGAGGGAGTAGTTCACCCTCGGGGCTTAGGGTATGTACCAGTAGCTATGTGTTTGATCTCTCTCTCTCTCTCGTGTTCTCTCTCGTGTTCCCTCTATGGCACGATCTTGATGTATCCTGATCTTTGCTATTGTAGTTGGATCTTATGATGTTTCTCCCCCTCTACTCTCTTGTGATGAATTGAGTTTCCCCCTTTGAAGTTATCTTATCGGATTGAGTATTTTATGAGAACACTTGATGTATGTCTTGGTGATCAACTTGCGGGTTTCGTGACATTGGGAACCTATGCATAGGGGTTGGCACACGTTCTTGACTCTTCGGTAGAAACTTTGGGGCACTCTTTGAAGTACTTTTATGTTGGTTGGATGAATCTGAGATTGTGTGATGCATATCGTATAATCATGCCCACGGATACTTGAGGTGACAATGGAGTATCTAGGTGACATTAGGGTTTTGGTTGATTTGTGTCTTAAGGTGTTATTCTAGTACGAACTCTTTTATAGATTGATCCGAAAGAATAACTTTGAGGTGGTTTCGTACCCTACCATAATCTCTACGTTTGTTCTCCGCTATTAGTTGCTTTGGAGTGACTCTTTGTTACATGTTGAGGGCTTGTTATATGATCTATCTATGTTATTATTGTTGAGAGAACTTGCACTAGTGAAAGTATGAACCCTAGGCCTTGTTTCCTATCATTGCAATACCATTTACGCTCACTTTTATCATTAGTTACCTTGCTGTTTTTATTATTTCAGATTACAAATACCTTTATCTACCATCCATATTGCACTTGTATCACCATCTCTTCGCCGAACTAGTGCACCTATACAATTTACCATTGTATTGGGTGTGTTGGGGACACAAGAGACTCTTTGTTATTTGGTTGCAGGGTTGCTTGAGAGAGACCATCTTCATCCTACACCTCCCACGGATTGATAAACCTTAGGTCATCCACTTGAGGGAAATTTGCTACTGTCCTACAAACCTGTGCACTTGCAGGCCCAACAACGTCTACAAGAAGAAGGTTGTGTAGTAGACATCAGCGCTGAAGACATGGAGACATTTTCTCATTGCAAACCATCGTGAGGTATACACGGATCATAAGAGTTTGAAGTATATCTTCACGCAGAAGGAGTTGAATCTCAGGCAAAGGAGATGGTTGGAGCTCCTTAAGGATTATGATATGAAATTGCACTATCCTCCCGGAAAGGCTAATGTAGTAGCCGATGCGTTGAGTCGCAAGAGTTATGTAAATACGCTCATGACCGGAGGATTACCCAAGGAGTTAGCAGAGGATCTTCGCGAGCTATGTTTGGAAATAGTTCCGAGAGGTTATGTAGCAGCATTGGAAATTCAGTGTACTTTGATGGGTAAGATCAAAGAAGCCCAGAAGACTGACAAGGAGATTGTCGAGATAAAGGAAAGGATGAGTAAAGGAAAGGCTAAAGGATTTTGTGAGGATGAGCACGATACTTTATGGTTTGAGGATCACGTATATGTGCCTAATGACCCCGAGATCAGGAAGTTGATTCTGCAGGAGGCCCATGATTCGCCATATTCGATTCACCCAGGAAACACTAAGATGTATCTGGATTTGAAGGAAAGTTTCTGGTGGACAGGAATGAAGAAGGATATTGTCGAGTATGTAGAAGTATGTGATGTATGTCAGAGAGTTAAGGCAGAGCATCAGAAGCTAGCAGGATTGCTACAGCCATTGTCGATACCCAAATTGAAGTGGGACAAGCTTGGCATGGATGTTTCTCACTGGATTGCCCAGGACTCGTTCAGGCTATGACTCTATATGGGTTGTAGTCGATCGATTGACGAAAGTAGCTCATTTCATTCCAGTGAAGACCACTTATACAAACGCTAAGTTGGCAAAGATATACATGACCAGGATCGTATGTCTGCATGGAGTTCCAAGGACCATTGCATCAGATAGAGGAACCCAATTTACCTCAAAGTTCTGGAATCAGTTGCATGAGACATTGGGTACTAGGCTAGAGTTCAGTACAGCCTTTCATCCACATACAGATGGACATACCAAGAGAGTCAATCAGATTCTGGAGGACATGTTGAGAGCTTGTGCGCTAGATTATGGATCTAGTTGGGACGACAACTTGCCGTATGCAGAGTTCTCTTATAACAACAGTTATCAAGCCAGCTTGAAAATGGCCCCTTTCGAAGCTTTGTACGGAAGGAGGTGTAGGACACCATTATTGTGGGATGAAGTTGGAGATCGCCAGTTGTTTGGACCAGATTTGATTCAAGAGTCTGAAGAGAAGGTTAAGCTGATCCGCGACAGACTCAAGGTAGCCCAGTCCAGGCTGAAGAGTTATGCAGACTCTAAACGCAAGGAGACAATTTACGAAGTCGGAGACAAAGTGTACCTTTGTGTGTCACCCCTTCGAGGAGTTAAGCATTTTGGAGTTAAGGGAAAGCTAGCACCACATTTTGTGGGACCATACAAAGTTTTGGAACGTATGGGAGAAGTTGCTTACAAGTTGGAATTGCCAGAGGGATTGTCAGGAGTTGACGATGTATTTCACGTTTCTCAGTTAAAGAAGTGCCACGCAGAGATGGCCGATATTCCTCTGAGAGATACAGTTCCACTGGAAGCGATTCAGCTGGATAGTGATTTGACCTACGAGGAGAACCCAGTGCGGATTCTCAAGTTTGCCAGTCGAGTCTCTCACAGCAAGGTTATCAAGTTTTGCAAAGTTCAGTGGAGCCACCATACCGAGGATGAAGCCACCTGGGAACGAGAGGAAGATCTACGGAAGGACCACCCACACCTATTTTCTAGCCAACCCGAATCTCGAGGGCGAGATTCATCTTAAGGGGGTAGGTTTGTAACATCCCAAATTTTCAATTTGGAATGTTATACACAGGTCATCATATGCATATCATATTTTAATTGCATTTTGGTTTGATCCTAGAAATTCTAAGCAACTCAAGGACCCACAGAGAGAGTTGGGGATTTCATTATTTTCATATTTGAATTTTTCTCGAATATTGAAAAGAGGATCATTTTGGTTTTAATCATTTTCTCTCCGAATATTTCAATATTAAAATAAAAGAGAGGGGGATAAAATGACTACTCCAAAATAAAAGAAATATTGGAGGAAAAATGTTGAAATCAAATAATTATTTTATTTGGATTTTTATTGCTATTTTATTTGAATTAGAAAAAAATATGCATTTTCCAAAATTGCATTTTAGGCCAGAAAAATGTTCCCTTTGTTCTAAATATTTTAGTAGGCGGTGAAAATTATTTTTCGAGTTTTTATAATTTTTTATATTTCATTAGGATTTTTCCGTCCGGATGAAAATTATTTAAAAAAAACTTCGCATACCGCACTGGGCCAGCGGCCCAGCCGGCCCACAGCCGCCGCCGCCCTCACCACGTGCCCGAGCCGGACTCCACCGGGAGTCCGAGCCGCCGGCGGCACTGCCTTGGCCCCGCTACCAAGACGTGCTGCCCCCCCCTTAAATGCCGCCGTCGCCCCTCCCCCCAGGCCCTCGTCCCGCCCCGCCACCACACACCGCCACCACAGCGCCGCTGCTGCCTGCCTCGCCGTCCCCACGTAGCCTGACACCGAGCCGGACCACCCGCGCCACCCCGCCGCCGCTTGCGCAGCCACCCTGCCTCGCCGAAAGCCACCAGAGCCGCGACGGACCTCGCCAGTCTCGCCGGCCATTTTTTCGGTTTAGGTAAAAACCGTCCCACTTTTTTAGAAACCCTAGATCCGTTTTTTAATAGATTGGTTCGGTTTTTTTTTTGGTTTAGTTATTTAGCGGAGGTTGTCCGTTCATTCGTTTTAACAAACGTTGTTCGCCAGTTAGGCTCAGTTAACGAACCTTCGTTCATTAGTCTGTTCGTTCCATTTTATTTTTCCAGGGAATTATCTGCGATTATTTTTTATCGCGATTTCTGCCCTGATCTTCAATCCAGTATATCTTTTTACTCATTTATCCAAATTAGATGAAACCAACACCTAAATCTTCATCTCGAGCCCCTCTTTCTGTTTAACCAACTTGAACATGATTTTGGTACTGTAAAATATGACTTTAGTCCAGATTAGTAAACAATCTTGTTTCGTTCGAATCTTGAGTTTCGTTGCTCCGTTTGAGTTGATTCTTTTTGCAAATCGAAGCTCTGCAGTTGAACTTTCAGTTGCATCTTCTTGTTTGAGTTTTACCCATGCATCTTTGCTGGAGTGCTTATGTATGCTATTGTTTGTTTGCAAGAATTCCCGGAGTGCGAAGCGTGCTGCTATGAGTCTCTAGGATTTGCAGATCGTCAGCAAGGCAACTAACACTTTGATCATATCGCTTTATTACCCAGTTTTTATGCATTAGTTCCAATCCTCAAACATTGCATGGTAGGATCTGATATAACATGTGGGTTTGGGAAGTAGATGATGAGGTAGAACCTATTGCATTTTATTATCAACCCGTTGGGAGTTACTTCTACGTTATGCTCAGGTTGCTATGCTATGCTCGTAGACATGGATTGGTTGAGTGTATCCATGTCAGATGTGAGAGTTGTTAATTAATGGTTAACTTATGGTGGCTACTTAAATACACATCTGGGTAGATTGGTTGCGGGCACCTGGAGAATCCAGTGTTGTCCTAGGATATCCCGGAGTACCCGTGTGATCATCCTACGGTTCGCCACCCAGGCTCAAAGGGATCATAAGATTATTCATGCTAGAAACTTCCGTGTGCAGCCACAAGCTATTATGGGCCCTAGCATAGTTGAGTAGGTTGCATGACCTCTTTCAGTGGTGGGCTAGAAGATGTAGGGGAAAGTAGGTGTAAGTGTCCATCCAGAGTAAAGAGTTAATGTTTCTGAAAGACTGTGTCTCGGTCATCCGTTTCTCAAACACCATGTAGTGCGAGAAATCTAACGGAGGAGATCGAGTCTTGTGGGGAAAAGTGTGCAAACCTCTGCAGAGTGTACAAGCTAATCATG
This sequence comes from Triticum dicoccoides, assembly GCF_002162155.2. Lineage (NCBI taxonomy): Eukaryota > Viridiplantae > Streptophyta > Magnoliopsida > Poales > Poaceae > Triticum > Triticum dicoccoides. The sequence goes on along the minus strand of NC_041391.1, from coordinate 475,459,007 downwards.
GTTAGCCGTGTCCCCGGTTATGGACATCTTGAGTATCTGGTTCTTGGATTATCATGTTGATCTCATCACTCTCAATTAATTTGTTGGGTTAACTGTTATTGTTTAATTGGGGTTGAGTTGGAGTAACCTTCTCAATGTTTAACAACCGCCATGATAGTTAAATAAAATTTATTCCTTTGTTGTAGGAAAAAATTGGCTTTATGCAAAACCATTAAGCATAGAGCTCTCCACCAGCCATATATGCATGTAGTGATAGCATTTATTCTGTTCATTGCTCTTTTGTGTTACATTGCCAGCATATTCCATGTGATGTCCCGTTTCGGGCTGCAACATGTCATGTTGCAGACTTTTTCAGACGACGAGTAAGGTGCGATAGGACGTTGTCGTTCACTCAGCTATCCCGTTGGAGTTGATGGACTCACTTTATCTTCCAAGCCTTCCGCTATTATCTTATTTAGATGGCCTTAAGCCATATTATTGTAATAAGTTCTCTTTTGAGACATTCGATGTAATCAGTGTGTGATTGAGACTCTGTTATAAATCCCCGAGTACTGTGCGTGTCAGCATTACCGATCCAGGGATGACACTGATGCACAGAGACTTGACCGTTTGAGGTCTGGTCGCTACAACAGCTCAGGATATTATCCCACGAGGCCACGACAAAATGATCAGTATGAAATTCCTCGAACTCCAGTTAATTTACTTGGGGTTGATTCTTCAAGCAACTCATCAAAACAATCGTCTTTCTGAGATGAGGCAGTGGTGATCTTGAAACTAAGTGCCACCGCCAAGAGGCCCAATTTGGAGGCCAAGATGTTTGACATTTGAACTACATTGTAGTTCCAAAGCATTAGTACCGCCAAGAGTGTTAACAGCTAGGCTTTGAGCAATTTCCGCCATATGTGGCCTCTGAGGAAGACAACTATGAAATGGTCAAAGTCATCAAGCTTTGCTCCTAGAGGCACATAATGTGACAAGAGGATGTTGCAATAGTTTCATGCGCAATTGTGCACTGTCCGGGTCAGTTCAGGCCACTCACCTTCCACCACAATTAGTAAATAGTTTGTTCAATCATATGCCTAGAGAATATCAAATGTAAAATATATAACGTGTAGCAAACCAAGCCCAGCAAAATGCACAGCCGCATTGCAAGCTACAAGAAAGTGTAGATCGACAACTTCTTTGTGATTCAGAGTACAATTTTGTCTAAATGAAACATGCATGAGTAACTACAGACTCATATTCTATTGCTTCATCGAAATCCACAAGTAAACTTTAGTAGCCGGCAAATTGTAATAATCTATTGCAAACTTCCAGATTTGTAGGATCA